>NC_064927.1:399188632-399491662 GCF_023897955.1 Schistocerca gregaria | reverse complement strand
TACCAGGTTCGCACTTAATGTATGGGTCTCCAACAAAACCTACCATACATTGACATATGATAAGCTGTCCAACCTGCTCTATGACAATAGCAGACACTGCATTTTCTCCACAACTCATAGATGCACTTCTTGCTGCAATGAATGAATCTGCATCTGAAATTATGTATTGCATTAATTAACAGAGTAAACGATGAATGAACTTCTTTTAATACCAACTCTTGTGAAATGCAACAGTGTTACATAACTATGGGCCTTACATTTGTGACATTTTGGGAATATAAGTGAAGCTGGAAGTTGACAAATATAATGAACTCCAACAGTGTCTTATAAGAGTGTGTGTCAGTATAGTGCATGTTTCAGTGAAAAGCCATTGATTGGTTTTTCAATAGTAACTTGCACCATTGTTTTCTCCCTGCATCATGTGATGTGAGTATGTAGACAACATTAAGTGATTAATTCTGTCAGTTATAAGCCCACATGTAGGTTCTGTTTCAGTAGATGCATTGGCAACTAGTGTTTTATTAGCCATGGTATTCGTTTCAATGTTTAACTCTCAGTAAGAAAGAAGTGACAGCAGAGTCTGTGAGCAGGATGCGGCCACCCTTCTTGTAATCCCAGGTGTGAGGACTGTACATTTTCAGAAAATCACAAAATTTTTATGTCAGTTGTGAAATAAGTTGGTAACTGAAAATCTCAATTCACAAAAAAATGAAATGAAAAGGAAACTGAAATAAATTTATGCAAATGGTCTTGCTGCAGTGGTAACACAAGTTCCTGTCAGATCACCAAAGTTAAATGCTGTCAGGCTTGGCTAACAGTTGGGTGGGTGTCTGTTTTGCTGAAGACTGTTGACAAGCGGGATGCACTCAGCCCTTGAGAGGCAAATTGAGGAGCTACATGACTGATAGTAGTGACTCTGGTGTTGTAAACTGACAACGGCAAGGAGAGTGGTGTGATGACCACAAGCCCCTCCATATCCACATTCAGTGATGGCAATATGGCTGCGGATAACATGGTCAGTCAATACCATTGGGCCTTACAAGGTATGTTTCAATGAAGCTCAAACATAAAAATAAATTTAAAGCACCTAAATATTAGAAGGCTGAGAGTTAATTTATTGTGCTCCTTGTTAATAATTAAAATGAAAATTCCGGCATGTTAAATGCAAGCAACATTGGGGAATGGCATGTCATGGTCGTACATAGACACCTATCACATCTAAGAATATTACACACCAATCTGCCCAAGGTAGTGCCCCTTTCATCTCAGCAGTTTCCAGTACTTTCACTATGTCTGTTTTGGGGGTAAATTGGTCTGAAAGAAAGAGCCCCAAAGTAAAGGTAACTGGAGTGGAGATAACTACTTGAGCAAAACTGCAGAGCTGAAAGAACACTCATCAAAATATAAAAAGCTAATAAATAAGGATGGACTTATAATCTCAGTCTCAGTACACTTAGTTATTTGTTAAAGATGTACAGCTATCTATCTATCTATATATATATATATATATATATATATATATATATATATATATATATATATATATATATATATATATATAAACAGAAAGAAACTTCCACATGGGAAAAATATATTAAAAACAAAAATTCCAGTACTTACCAAGCGGGAAAGTGCCGGCAGACAGGCACATGAACAAAACACACAAACACACACACAGAATTACGAGCTTTCGCAACTGGCAGTTGCTTCGTCAAGAAGGAAGGAAGGAGAGGGAAAAATGAAAGGATGTGGGTTTTAAGGGAGAGGGTAAGGAGTCATTCCAATCCCGGGAGCGGAAAGACTTCCCTTAGGGGAAGTGGCTTGTGTCTGTGTATGTGCGGATGGATATGTGTGTGTGTCTGTGTGTGTGCGAGTGTACACCTGTCCTTTTTTTCCCCTAAGGGAAGTCTTTCCGCTCCCGGGATTGGAATGACTCCTTACCCTCTCCCTTAAAACCCACATCCTTTCATTTTTCCCTCTCCTTCCTTCCTTCCTGACGAAGCAACTGCCAGCTGCGAAAGCTCGTAATTCTGTGTGTGTGTTTGTGTGTTTTGTTCATGTGCCTGTCTGCCGGCACTTTCCCGCTTGGTAAGTCTTGGAATCTTTGTTTTTAATATATATATATAAAAATAGAAAGAAACTTCCACATGGGAAAAATATATTAAAAACAAAGATTCCAAGACTTACCAAGCGGGAAAGCGCCGGCAGACAGGCACATGAACAAAACACACAAACACACACACAGAATTGCTAGCTTTCGCAACCGATGGTTGCTTCTTCAGGAAGGAGAGGGAAAGACGAAAGGATGTGGGTTTTAAGGGAGAGGGTAAGGAGTCATTCCAATCCCGGGAGCGGAAAGACTTCCCTTAGGGGAAAAAAAGGACAGATGTACACTTGCACACACACACACACACACACACACACACACACATATATCCATCCGCACATACACAGACACAAGCAGACATCAAAATTTCGAGCTTTCACAACCGGTGGCTGCTTCGTTAGGAAAGAGGGAAGGAAAAGGAAAGATAAAAGGATGTGGGTTTTAAGGGAGAAGGTAAGGAGTCATTCCATTCCCGGGAGCGGAAAGACTGAGGGTAAGGAGTCATTCCATTCCCGGGAGCGGAAAGACTGACCTTCTCCATTAAAACCCACATCCTTTCATCTTTCCTTTTCCTTCCCTCTTTCCTGACAAAGGAGTCGCCGGTTGCAAAAGCTCGAAATTTTATGTGTGTGTGTGTTTGTGTGTTATTTTATTGTGCCTGTCTACCAGCGCTTTCCCACTTGGCAAGTCTTGGAATCTTTGTTTTTAATCTATTAAGGAATTATTTAGAAAAGCATAGCCTCCTCTGCGACAATCAGTATGAGTTTTGACCAGGCAAATTTACCGCTGCAACTTTAGTGGAAGTTGTTGATCAGGCTTCAACAGCTTTCAAAAATAAGAAGATAGTGTCACTTGTATTATGTGATCTAAGTAAAATATTGATGTCTGCTTGTGTCTGTGTATGTGCGGATGGATATGTGTGTGTGTGTGTGTGTGTGTGCGAGTGTACATCTGTCCTTTTTTTCCCCTAAGGGAAGTCTTTCCGCTCCCGGGATTGGAATGACTCCTTACCCTCTCCCTTAAAACCCACATCCTTTCGTTTTTCCCTCTCCTTCCTGAAGAAGCAACCATCGGTTGCGAAAGCTAGCAATTCTGTGTGTGTGTTTGTGTGTTTTGTTCATGTGCCTGTCTGCCGGCGCTTTCCCGCTTGGTAAGTCTTGGAATCTTTGTTTTTAATATATATATATATATATATATATATATATATATATATATATATATATATATATATATATATATATATATATATATAGCTCTTATTTCTGCTAATAAATACGTTGCTTAATGTAGGCACACTTCCAAAGAAGACAATTGCATTACAACTGGGAATTAACATATGCAAAATAAGCCAATAGTCTAATGTTTAGGTCAACAGAATGACAAGTCTTCCTAGGAGCAAAACCTAATGAACTGAACTGCTTGAAAACTGTGTGTTGATACATCTTTAACTAATACAACAGGTGTGCAATGTATTTTACATAGAATGTTTTAGCTGCTATATGAACATTAGTGTCTACTTCTCCTGCTGGTGGTGCTGGAATTCACACTAAGCACAATATAAAATTTGCAGAATTATGCATTACACAGTAATGTTCAGAAGTAAATGCTGATTTTAGTTGGATAAGACTAACTGAAGAAAGTGTAACAATGGTTAGCCTGTTTAGGTCTGCAAATGGGGATAGAAATATTTTTTGACTGTTTGAATTTGTGGGTAAGATAAGTTTCATGTTTAAAATAAAGACTGTTATCTGCAGAGATTTTAATATTGGAATGGAAGAGTGAAAGAAACAAGACTGCATATCATTTTTTAAACATTTTAAGATCTTTCAACTTACGGTACTTTGCACAAACAACTGCACTACTTGTAATGATGCAGGTGTCAACAATATTATTATTAAGTTACACATAGAGGAATATGTGGCTATCCTGGCTGATGGAGTATTTGCTGACCTTATTCCACTGTTTTAACACATTATCATAAGTGACCAACGTGTTCAAATGAAGTTAGTATGGCATGGGTAAGAGATCAGAGGTAGGAGCACATTATGTTATTAATTGACAAGTGGAAGATAGCAAACTAGTACTCAGTATAAAAGTTTCAAACAGGAAAAACTGGAGTTGAAGATGGTTTTGATGACTTAATATATATATACTTGTGGTTTTCATGTGCCCCTAACAAAAATTTGTTCTGCAAGTAAAAGTAAAAGTATAAAAATTATGTGGTGTACACAAGAACTGCTAAAATTGGATAAAACATGCTCAGAATGTGTCAAATATTTGGATTACAATGCATACCTTAGAAGTAAGAAGTATTACAGAGCTAAGCTCATACAAGCCACAAAAAAAAGTAGTATGTGACAAGTATATAGAAGGTGACCCAGATAGTTGTAAGGCAGCACGAGAAGTTCTTACTGCCAGGTATGATTAGATTAGATTAGATTAGATTAATACTTGTTCCATAGATCATGAATACGACACTTTGTAATGATGTGGAACTCTGTTGGATCCAGGAGAATTGAGTGGCTGCTTTATCACATCAATCAGAGTACTTTGAGACAAAATTAAGACCACAGACACATCTGCAAAGGACCTGTTTGATTTTCAGTTGTGTGTGGGATCTTTCTTTCATTGAGATAAAATCATGCCCAATGATGTCTGTAAAACAGTTTCCAAACTATCCAGTTATAAAACTATGGACTACTACTGGATGTCTAAGTATATTGTTAAATGAACAGTTCATCTGATAAGTAAGCCACAGAGTTTTATTTTGAATGAATGATTAGAGCATGGAATTTTTCCAGATTCACTCAAAATCTCAAAAGGTATCCCATATTCAAATTGGACGATAATCAACTCCCCCAAACCTACTGACCAGTTTCCATTGTGCCAATATCCTCAAAGACATTCAAATCACTCATGTAAACTCTATTAAGGAATTAATGAAGTAAATAAAATAGAAAGAAACTTCCACATGGGAAAAATATATTAAAAACAAAGATTCCAAGACTTACCAAGCAGGATAGCGCCGGTAGACAGGCACAATACAATAACACACAAACTCACAAAATTTCGAGCTTTCGCAACCGGTGGCTGCTTCGTCAGGAAAGAGGGAAGGAAAAGGAAAGATGAAAGGATGTGGGTTTAAAGGGAGAGGGTAAGGAGTCATTCCATTCCTGGGAGCGGAAAGACTGAGGGTAAGGAGTCATTCCATTCCCGGGAGCGGAAAGACTGACCTTCTCCATTAAAACCCACATCCTTTCATCTTTCCTTTTCCTTCCCTCTTTCCTGACAAAGGAGCCGCCGGTTGCAAAAGCTCGAAATTTTGTGTGTGTGTGTGTTTGTGTGTTATTTTATTGTGCCTGTCTACCAGCGCTTTCCCACTTGGCAAGTCTTGGAATCTTTGTTTTTAATCTATTAAGGAATTATTTAGAAAAGCATAGCCTCCTCTGCGACAATCAGTATGAGTTTTGACCAGGCAAATTTACCGCTGCAACTTTAGTGGAAGTTGTTGATCAGGCTTCAACAGCTTTCAAAAATAAGAAGATAGTGTCACTTGTATTATGTGATCTAAGTAAAACATTTTACCGTCTTACTTTCAACATATTGTTAATAAGATTAGAGTATTACGGTGTACAAAAATCTATTTATTTATTTATTTGATAATGATAAGGTTAGAGTATTGCGGTGTACAAAAATCTATTTATTTATTTATTTGATAATGATAAGATTAGAGTATTATGGCATACAAAAATCTATTTATTTATTTGACAATGAGAACTTGTAGGTACATCAAATGTACATAAGCTGTTGGACACCATTTAACACAGTATTTTTTCTATCATTTAAACATCATTAATCTCTTATGGTTGCACTACTTATTTGTTCAGTGGTTACAATGTTACTATGGTTTCCATGGATAAGACTGGTATAATGTTTTTCATCCTGGTACGTTATTATTTATCAAAATACCCTTTCAGATTGTATACACAGTGATCAATTAGACATGCCTTTACTGCATCTTTGAACCATGCTATGTTGTTTATTGATTGTATGTTACTTGGTAGTTTCCTGGATATATTTTTTCCAAGATGTGCATCTCCATTTTGGCAGAGCTTATTTTTTGTATGAAGCATATGGAGATCCATTTTTGAGCAAGAATGCAGGATTTTCAGTCACATACTACTGTAGGAATACTATGGTTTTTTGTACATGAAGGCAAGGAAGTGGGAGGATTTGGAGTTTTCTGAAGAGTAGCTTAGAAGGTTTTCTGTGTCTGGCACTTTATATGATTCTTGTTTGGATTCTAAACAGCTTGATGGTGTTTAGAGAACATCGCCAGACAATGACTCCATACTTCAGCATTGATTGAACACTTGCATAACACTTCTACATTAGCAGTAAATTCTTCCTAACTTAACAATAGCTAAGACATTTTGTTTTAGCTGGAAATAATCGCTCCCTCTTGTTAGTAATTGACATAGTTGCTCCACAGGGCTGTGTCCTTGGTCCCTGCTTTTTAATTGTGTCTATCAATGGCCAGACCCATTGTGTATCACTTTCTGTTATCTGCTATAATGAAGATACAACTTTACTTACTTCATATCACAATGTTCTGACTCTTGATAAGATTATGCTACAAGCTAAAAGTGTAGAAAGAATGATGAAAAGTGTTAAACCTGTAATGAAATCGAAGCATGTTACGATAATTTGTGCTTGTCATGCTCCATTATCAAAAAAATAACAGAACAAAGCAAAGTATCAGCAAGAAGACATGATGGGAATTAAACACGTGGACCATCTACATCATCCTGCAGCGAACACAGTTCAAGATGGTGGTTGAAAGAGGTATGGGAAAATTGAGTTCTGTGAAAAAACGTACAAAGGAAGGAGTCTTTATGTATTCAGTGCAAAAAAAAAAGTATTGGGGTTCGATCTAAAGAATGTCACTGCTGCAAAGTTAAAGTAAAAATGCAAATGAAATGATTACAAGATTGAAATGTAATGAAAAAACTGTGTCAGATTACAGTGACACCCACATGTAAACATTGTGACAACTTTTGTCTCATTTTACATACAAAAGTAGTTAAATCAATGAACTTAAAAGTACTGTAGCCTTATTGGAGAAGCCGCTACAAAATCTTGGTTGTAAAACTCAGCAAACAGAGTATAAAGTCAATCTCAAAGAAATATCGGCTATCAGTGATGTAAACAAAGCAAGAACCACAGTAGGAACCAGCACAGAACTTGGAAATATAGAAGTGCATCAAAAAGGTAGAATGACATACATGATTCTACAAACATATGTGTCCAGATAATAATTACAAACAATAATAGCTCTGTGCTATAAATTCTTCACACATTTCACATTTTAAACAAAGAAGTGTGATTAAAAAATCAGTCAACTGGCCTCTAGTATGCAAAAAAGGATAGAAAAGTCTTAATTTTTTCATTGATCATGGACGTCAGATAGCAGAAAAGGTGGTAGACATACAAAGTAATGCAAGTTTCCAAGCCTTGTGAAGTGAGGAGCAGGCACTGGAGAAGTGACAAAAACAGTGGTGAAATCATGTGAAAATCCTGACTGAAAAGATAATTTCGTAATCTGTACAGCTGCAAATGGTGTTGCCAGAGATAAGGGTAGTGAACTCCTCATTGTTCTTGACAGTGTTCTACTCAGATTGTCTAATTGTAGCTGTTATAAATCAACCACACAAACATGACCTACCTCCTTGGTCATGTGTAAATAAATTAATAGGAAGAGTAAACAAAGAGGTAGATAAAGTACGCAAAAAATTTCTGTACATGAACATAATAAATGTAAGCACATTAGGCAGATCCATGCATTTCAACCCTGGCCTTCATTTAAGTCACAGTGGGAAACAATTTTTGGTTGAAGAAATCTGTTGTTTAGCAAATATGAAACACAAAGGCAAAACATAGAAGCAGTTCAATTTGCTTTGTACACGTTGGTCATAAAGAAAGATGTGATGTCCCATAAAAAGGGTGAAAACATTTTTAGGGAAGTAGACTGTATCACAAAAAATATGATGCAGAACCAAATTGCAAATACTTACTAAAGAATGTACATTGGAATTTACAGTCATTAACAAACAAAGTTGATGAGATAAATATACTCCTTAATAGTGAATGGAAAGATCATAAGAGTATATCCTCTGTATAAAAAGTAGGTAGTGAAAGATACTCTGAAATTTCAGCAGTTGAGTTAATGCCTGAAAAAAATTATTATTATTTTATGTGTGTATAGATCTCCTATTAGCAATGTAAGTGTTTTTTTCTTCAAAAAATTGGATCTTGTTTTAGGAAACTCAAGAAAACTGGGAAAACAGTGGTAATGTGTGGATATTTTAATATTGACTTTCTGAGCAATAGCCCTCACAGGGAGAAATTCTTAAATATTATAAAAACCTAAAATCTATGTCTGACTGTTAGCTCTCCAACGCATGTATTAAAAATTAACTGGTGTCACTCTCTTTGATCAGGTAGGTATAAACATGGACAAGTGTACATCAGCAACCTTTGATACTGGCTATAGTGATCACCTTTCGCAATTACTAACCATACTTGTGAATCATATTTGGACCAGCATACAAAATATTATTCATAAAAGGAGTTATAGGCAGAAAAATATTGAACTCTTCCAGTATGTAATCAGCAAACAGTCTTGGAGAGAAGTATAAGTCACCTTTATTACCAAGGAAAAGATGGAAAATTTTTTGAACATTTTCAAGAATTACTTTGGCGTAATATATCCACAAAGGAAAGTGATTTCCAGAAGCACAGGCAGGTTCAAAGAACTGGACTACAATCAGGCATTAGAGTATCTTCCAAAAGAAAGTGGAAAGTTTTTCTGCATTCAAGAACTGACTACAGCATAAAATTACTTAGTTATTTCAACAACAAAAAAAGTTGGTTTTGAAATGTGTCATAAAAAAGACAAAAATTAATGACAATGACAGATATGTTATGAAGTCAGCCAATAAAACTATGTTGAAATGGAAAACTGTGAAGGATCTTATGGAGAGGAAGACAACTTACAAAAATATTGTGATATAAGAATGTCGCTGATGCTACGGCACCTGCAAACAGTTTCAATTCTTATTATACGATTGTTGCTGGAAAATTAGTGAAGGAAAAATTCGTTAATCCACCTAGTACAACATTGAAAGAACTTTCAACTATTTAAATAATAATATATCCATGTTCCTCAGTCCAGTATGCCCAACGAAACTCCTAAATATCATTATTTCACTATAGAGTATTTTTTCATCTGGTATTGATATTTGAGATTATATTATAAAAATAACAGCAATAGACATATTCTCTCCTTTATTAGACATATGCAATTCATCATTTATCATGTTGTGTCTTCCCACAATAGCTGAAAATGGCAAAAGTAATACACCTATATAAAAAGTTAACCAGAAATGTATGGGTAACTACAGTCCTGCGTCAGTACTGTCAGGGTTTTCGAAAATTATTGAAAAGCTGTTCCTTCCACAATTAACTACATTCTTCAACAAAAATAATGTTATTTCTATATGTCAATGTGGCATCTCTGCAATCAACTGAAACAGCCACTTTCAACTTGGTAAACCATGCAGCGGACAACCACAGAAAAATCTCTGGTTTATGCTTGGACCTAACAAAAGCTTTTGATGTGATTGATCATTCTTAGATCCTGAGAAAGCTTGAACGGTATGGTGTAAGACTTGTGCCAAATTAGTGGATTAAATCATATTTGGAATATGACTCTCAGGTAACTGAAATTAAAGTACACCTTTCAGAACAATGTGGACTATGTGATGATGTTCTGCAGGGCTCTATTTTAGGTCCCTTTCTTTTGTGGATGTACATTAATGATTTCCCATTACACGTTAGAGATTTTGAGCCAGTACTGTTTGCAGATGACACCTGTCTATTGCTTGAAAAAAATAGAGAAGAAAATCTTACTGAATTTCCAAAATATATTACAAAAGAAGTGTCTGAATGGTTTACCGGAAACAGGCTAATAGTTAATTCTCAATAAACAGTACTCATGAATTTCCACACAGATCAAAATAAGAATGCAGCACAACCAGTAACATATTTAGAAAACCAAAACATTAGTGCTTTTGCTGAAACTAAATTTCTTGGGATTCATATCCAGGAAAATCTTAAATGCAGCTCCCATATAACATTCCTATTATTAACACTAACAAAAATGAGCTATGTTGTAAGAATTCTTTGCAACAATACTAGTGCAGAAACAGTTATGGGTGTATATATTGTAATGTACAGTCAATACTGAAGTACGGTATCATTTTCTAGGTAAATGTACATCAGGACATAAGAGTTGTCAGGAAACAAAAGGCAATTATAAGAATAATGAAACAAGCAAGCAGCAGAAAACCATGCAAACAAGGATCTAAAGATCGTACCCCTTCCCTGCATTTATTACTGGAAGCACCTGTGCATGTCAAGAAAAGTGTAATGAGAAGAGAAAACTTTTTTCCTCAAAACAAATTGTCCGTGATTACAGTACCAGGTCAGATAGTGACGTACATGTTAGTCTTTGTAATGCCACATTATGCCAAAAAGGTGTATGTCATACAGGAACAAAACTATACAACAGATTACTGAGACATATAAAATCTCTTCCTGAACTACAGAGCTTTAAAAAGTCTGTGACAGACTACCTTCTGAAAAACTGCTACTTTTCAATCTAACTATATTTTGTGATGTGAGAAAAAATTTAATTTGTATCTTTAATTGTAGAAATAATTTATAAATATGTTGTTGTTGTGGTCTTCAGCCCTGAGACTGGTTTGATGCAGCTCTCCATGCTACTCTATCTTGTGCAAGCTCCTTCATCTCCCAGTACCTGCTGCAACCTACATCCTTCTGAATCTGCTTAGTGTATTCATCTCTTGGTCTCCCTCTACGATTTTTACCCTCCACGCTGCCTTCCAATACTAAATTGGTGACCCCTTGAAGCCTCAGAACATGTCCTACCATCCAATCCCTTCTTCTGGTCAAGTTGTGCCACAAACTTCTCTTCTCCCCAATCCTATTCAACACTTCCTCATTAATTATGTGATCTACCCATCTAATCTTCAGCATTCTTCTGTAGCACCACATAACGAAAGCTTCTATTTTCTTCTTGTCCAAACTATTTGTCGTCCATGTTTCACTTCCGTACATGGCCACACTCCATACAAATACTTTCAGAAACGACTTCCTGGCACTTAAATATATACTTGATGTTAACAAATTTCTTTTCTTCAGAAATGCTGTCCTTGCCATTGCCAGTCTACATTTTATATCCTCTCTACTTCGACCATAATCGTTATTTTGCTCCCCAAATAGCAAAACTCCTTTACTACTTTAAGTGTCTCATTTCCTAATCTAATTCCCTCAGCATCACCCGACTTAATTCGACTCTGTTCCATTATCCTCATTTTGATTTTGTTGATGTTCATCTTATATCCTCCTTTCAAGACACTATCCATTCCATTCAACTGCTCTTCCAAGTCCTTGGTTGTCTCTGACAGAATTACAATGTCATCAGCGAACCTCAAAGTTTTTAATTCTTCTCCATGGATTTTAATACCTACTCCGAATTTTTCTTTTGTTTCCTTTACTGCTTGCTCAATATACAGATTGAATAACATCGGGGAGAGACTACAACCCTGTCTCAGTGCCTTCCCAACCACTGCTTCCCTTTCATATCCCTTGACTCTTATAACTGCCATCTGGTTTCTGTACAAATTGTAAATAGCCTTTCGCTCCCTGTATTTTACCCCTGCCACCTTCAGAATTTGAAAGAGAGTATTCCAGTCAACATTGTCAAAAGGTTTCTCTAAATCTACAAATGCTAGAAACGTAGCTTTGCCGTTCCTTAATCTAGCTTCTAAGATAAGTCGTAGAGTCCGTATTGCCTCACGTGTTCCAATATTTCTAAGGAATCCAAACTGATCTTCCCCGAGGTCAGCTTCTACTAGTTTTTCCATTCGTCTCTAAATAATTCACATTAGTATTATGCAGCTGTGACTTATTAAACTGATAGGTTGGTAACTTTCATATGTGTCAACATCTGCTTTCTTTGGGATTGGAATTACTGTATACTTCTTGAAGTCTGAGGGAATTCCGCCTGTCTCACACATCTTGCTCACCAGATGGTAGAGTTTTGTCAGGACTGGCTCTCCCAAGGCCGTCAGTAGTTCTAATGGAATGTTGTCTACTCCTGGGGCCTTGTTTCGACTCAGGTCTTTCAGTGCTCTGTCAAACTCTTCATGCAGTATCTCATCTCCCATTTCATCTTCATCTACATCCTCTCCCATTTCCATAATATTGTCCTCAAGTACATCGCCCTTGTATAGACCCTCTATATACTCCTTCCACCTTTCTGCTTCCCCTTCTTTGCTTATAACTGGGTTTCCATCCGAGCTCTTGATATTCATACAAGTGGTTCTCTTATCTCCAAAGGGCTCTTTAATTTTGCTGTAGGCAGTATCTATCTTACCCCTAGTGAGATAAGCCTCTACATCCTTACATTTGTCCTCTAGCCATCCCTGCTTAGCCATTTTGCACTTCCTGTCGATCTCATTTTTGAGACGTTTGTATTCCTGTTTGCCTGCTTCATTCACTGCATTTTTATATTTTCTCCTTTCATCAATTAAATTCAATATTTCTTCTGCTACCCAAGGATTTCTACTAGCCTTCATCTTTTTACCTACTTGATCCTCTGCTGCCTTCACTACTTCATCCCTCAAAGCTGCCCATTCTTCCTCTACTGTATTTCTTTCCCCAATTCCAGTCAATTGTTCCCTTATGCTCTCCCTGAAACTCTGTACAACCTCTGGTTCTTTCAGTTTATCCAGGCCCCATCTCATTAAATTCCCACTTTTTTGCAGTTTCTTCAGTTTTAATCTACAGGTCATAACCAATAGATTGTGGTCAGAGTCCACATCTGCCCCTGGAAATGTTTTACAATTTAAAACCTGGTTCCTAAATCTCTGTCTTACCATTATATAATCTATCTGAAACCTGTCAGTATCTCCAGGCTTCTTCCATGTATACAATGTTATAAATATACAGTATTTAATAAAATTTGTAATTACTAACTGTACAGATCCAATTTGTTACAAAAATTTAAATGATGAATATTTGATGTTTGTTAGACCAGCAGATAAAAAGGTTTCCTGTACAATGTACTGTGCCTGATATATGTGATGAAAAAGACATTTATATGACCAAATAAATAAAATAAATACTGCGCTTTTTCTAGTTGTTTCATGTCTGTATTTGAGTATGAATGTTTCCCAAAAAAAAAAAAAAAAAAAGCTCAAAAATCAGTGGATATCATCTGCTATCAGAGTATCTAATCAAATTGTAAAACATCTCAGTCAAATCAAAAAAGACAACAAAGAAAGACACTTCACAGACTATATGAAGACATATAAGATATTTCAAAAACAATATGGAATGTAATAAAAAAAGAAATAAACAAAAATGTTAAAAGTCAAGAGGACATTGTTTTAAAAGATTATCGCGGTATGTTACTCAGAAATCTTGCCCTTGCAAAATTACATAAATGACTACTTCTTAAATACTCCATTCAAACTGAGTAAAAATTGGCTTAGGAATTGCAGAACTTGTGTTTCAAGAGAACAGAGTGTCAATTCAATACTGCTATGAACCACAAATGAAGCAGAAGTTCTAAGAATAGTGATAACAATGAGGAATAACATGTCTTTAGGGTTTGACAAAGTACCTGCTGCAGTCATAATAAAATGTGCTTATGTCATATCAGAACTGCTCTCAAGCATCATAAATATATCATTATCAGAAGGAGTGTTGCCTCAAAGATAAAAAATTTTGAAAAAAAACACTGCATAAAAAGGGCAATATATGAGGGCTGTTCAATAAAGAGAGATTTTTTTTGACATACCTTTACTCATTCTTATAATTGTGATGCTCTTTCTCAAAGTAGTCTCCCATGAATGCACTTGTCCCAGTGTTTCTGCCAGTCTTCAAATACATGCTAGAAACCATTTTTTTGACAGGTCCTTCAAAAATCGCCTCTGTAACCTTCACTACTGCTTCTAGTGATTGATATTGCCACCATGAAGGCGTTTCTTCATGTCAGGGAATAGAAAATAGTCACATGAGGCTAAATCCAGACTATAGGGAGTGTGAGGGATGCACTTCACATTGATTTTTGCAAGATATTCAGCAGCAACATTGGCAATATGCGGCCACACATTATCGTGGTGCATCATTCACCCTGCTTCATGGAAATATGGTCTTTTGCACCTGATATGGATTAGCAATGTTTTCCCTGTAGTATTGTCCATTTACTGTGTGTGTTGGTGCAACATGCTGATAAACCATTCAATGAATATCAAAGAATGAGATGACAATAACTTTCCCAGCAGAAGCAACCACTTTTGCTTTTTTGAGGCTTGGTGATGAAGGAGATTTCCACACTGAGCTTTGCTGTTTGCTCTCAGGATCCAAATGATGTAGCCAAGTTTCACCAGCAGTGATTACATTTGAAAAAACTCCAGATCTTCCTCTATCAACTTTAACTGCATGCAGACCTGCTTGTGAATATCCTTTTGCTCAGGAATCACGCACAAACATGTGTCATGTACAATTTTTCTGTCACCAATGTGTGGTTGGCACCCAATGAAATGTTCAGTATTTCAGAAAGTGATCTTAAGGTAATTCATTGATCCTCTCTCACAATGACAGGAACAGTGTTGATGTTTTCTTCTGTAAGAGCAGTAACTGGAGTAACTTCCTTTTAAATTGATTGTCTCCCCTCTTTCAACATTTTAAACCACCTTTTAAGCTGTGCTGTAGGAAAGATCAGACCCTCCATATGCCTCCTGTAACATTATATAGGCCTCAGCTGAAGATTTGTTGAGATGAAAGCAGAATTTCAAAGCCACATATTGTTCCTCGTGTGTGACCTCCAATGCAGCGGGTGATACTGAACATGTCTGACCTTGCCTGCCTCTCACAGGTGGGAACCAGGAGTCCCCAAAATGCAACTTCTATGGCGTGTTTGTTGCACATTAAGCTAACAGAATATCATAAGATTAAATTTTAGCATGAGAAATTATGACCATAAAAAAATAATGATCATTCTTTATTGAACAGTTCTTGTATATGAAGTGGGGTATTATAGACCGATAGCTTTGTTATCTGTATTTTCAAAAGCAATAGAGACAGTCATGAAACACATAATTACACATTCCCTTGAAAGATTCAATCTCTTGTCTGTAAACCAGCATGGTTTTTGCAAAGGATTGAGTGTGGTATCAGCTATTCCCAAGTTCATTGAAAATATCATAATGGGAGTAGACAGAGACAACAATGCAATAGGAATATATTTGGATTTATCAAAGGCTTTTTATACTGTACAACATGATCTCTTGCTAGACAAGTTGAAAGCTGTTGGTATATAAGGAGTTGTGAAAAAATGGTTTCGGTCTTATCTCCATAATAGAAGACAGGTAGTTGAAATTACCTCAGCCAACATTAAAAACCAAGTGTGCTTACAGTTCTGGTTTCTGAACTGTACCAATTGGGGCACCACAGGAAAGTGTTATAGGACCTCTCTTATTTTTAATTTATGTAAATGATATCAAAATTCCAATCAGTGGTACGCATATGACCCTGTCTGCTGGTGATACAAACGTTGTTGTAACTAATGTGATATGTGATATGTGGTTTATTCATCTCATTACATACAATTTTCAAATCATTTGATTTGATGTACAGGAGACATGTCAAGGTTTTCAAAAGAAACTTTTTTCACTTTTTTAAGAGAAAACCAAGGTGTTGCCAACACCTGCAATAAGAGTTTTGGAATATTTACAACATTGATTTGAAATGAAGAAGTTAACTTCAAATATTTCAAAAACTAATTACATCTGTTACAGAGAAACACAGTCACAAAATGACCTGGACTGCAGAATACATAACAAAGAAGTTAAGAGAGCAGCAGTCACAAAAGTTTTAGGTGTCCACATAGATGCAAATTTATATTGGAAAACCCACATTGATTATCTTGCTAGCAAGTTAAGTTCTGCTTCCTTTACACTATGTGTAATTAGCAATGTGTCTAATTAACAGTATTTTAGAACTGTCTACTTTGCTTACATTCACACTGCTATTACCTATGGCCTCACTTTCTGCAGTCATTATATGACAAATTTGAAAACCATCTTCACTCTACAAAATCGAGCTGTTAGAGTAATTACAAACAGTTTGAGGCTAGCACCTTCCAAGCAGCTATTTCAATAGCGAAATATTCTTCTCTTACCATGCCTCTACAAACAAAAAGAGCGCAACTAAATTAAAAACTTGCACTGAAAGCTTCAAAATGAACTCAGATCTGCATTCATATAATAAAGATTGTGCAGTGATATTCATGTACAAAGAGTAAACAAGACTGTTACACAGAAACAAACAGACATTCAAGGTAGAAAATTGTGTAACAAACTTCCAGCACATAAAAGAAATGATGAAATTGTCTACATTTAAGGAAGCAGTGTTAAAGTTATTAGTGACCGATTACTATTACAGTGTAAACGAGTACTGTTAATAACCTAGTAGCAAGTAATTATATTTGTGTACTATGATGACACTATATACAATAGTCAATGTCAATAGTATTTTCAGTCAAATGTTTGCTATGATGTGAAAGAGCATTTTGAACAGAAGTGTTACAACTATTATGTGATTTTAGTATAACACTAATTCATGAAAAATATCTTTTATACAACTAATCAAAGTTGTATATACTGTTTTAATGTAAGTTTGTGTAAGTTACCATGCACTCTTGTCTTTTTAGGATACTGTACATCCTTGTGTGTGTGTGTGTGTGTGTGTGTGTGTGTATGTGTGTGTGTGTGTAAATTTATTTTTGTATACTATGCACTTTCTGATGAAATCTATGCAATGTAAATTGTCATTGGAAGAATAAACTACTACTACTACTACTACCACCACTGTTAAATTGGTTTGCGGCCAATAAACTGGTCAGTAATCCAGACAAAAGTCAAAATTTTATGTTAGGTCTGTATAAGAATATAGACAATAAAATTGTCAAACACTTAGGAACACATAATGATGCCAAACTCAGTTGGGAAGAGAGTAGCAACCAGGTCTATAAAAAGATCACATGAAAGTCCTACCCAACTGAGAGATATGATCAGCAATAATTATCTCTGTATGACATATATTGTACTATTTCAGTCATGTATACCCTATGGCCTACACATACCAGTAACATGTATCTTTTGTAAAAAAAAAAAAAAAAAAAAAAAAAAAAAAAAAAAAAAAAAAAAAAAAAAAAAAGGGGGGGGGGGGGGGAAGTCCATTTAATATGCAAAGCTAGTCCTGCAGAGCACTGTCACCCTCTTTTTATCAGGCTTAGGATACTATCAGTTGTGAATCTGTATATTTATTATGAGTCTGCACTCTTTGTCAAGAACAGCATTAAGGAATGTATCAGTGAAACAATTCACACACATAACATCAGAAATAAGGCAAACACTGATGTCCCAAGTCACAGGCTACAATAACAGGACATTCCTATGAAATGAATGCCCTCAAAAGTTTTAACAAGTTTCCTATTTCCTTGCCATTTAAAAATTCAAACCCAAGTTATTAGTGGCTAAAAAAGAAGACAAAGAAAAGTAAAAATACAAATGAGTTCTATGACATGGACAATGTTGGGATTAATATTTAAAATTATAGCTGTATAAAAGATACTCAATTTGTACATACAATATGAACATTAATTTTAATACTTTGATTGCAACTGTAACTTGTTATCACTTGTAAAGTGTTTTCCACTGTATGTGGTTGGTAGCTAATAAAGAAAGGATAAAGAAATAATAACTGCTTTTAATGGTTTGCAGTCAGTACCCATAAGAACAAATCTATCACTGTAATGTTCACAGTAATTCACTCTCTGCCCTACCTTCGTATTCATAAAGAATCCTACTCAGTTATACCATTTACTGTTGCTGTTTGTATTACCCTATATTCATCTGGCCAGAAATCCTTTCCTTCTTTCCATTTTACTTCAGTGACACCCACTACATATAGATTGAGCATTTCCATTTCCCTTTTCATATATTCTACCTTCCTTACTACTTTCATACTTCTGACATTCGTTGCCCAGAATCATATAATGTGACCCTTTCATTGGTTACTCAGTTTTGTTTTCGTAATTGTCTCTCCCCTGGCAGTCCCCTACTAGAGTTCCTAATGGGAGACTAATGTGCATCTTTTGCCAATGGACAGATTGTCAAAACACTTTTTGAATTACAGACCAGATGTCCTGTCTCTAAATGAGACTTTTTGCTTCCTATTCTGTAGATATCACTTAAACCGCTCATATGCTGTTCCATTAATGCCACAGAATTGTAATTTCTCTAACATAATGTCATGGTTCACACAATTGAATGCTTTGGATAAGTCACAGAATATTCCTACTAGTGACCTTTTACTATTTAAAGACTCTATTGTGTGGACAGTGAAATTGTATATTGCTGTCTTAGTGGAACAGCATTTCTAAAATCCAAACTGTGATTTACTAATTATCCCATTACTGCTGAGATGGCTAACCACTCTTGAGAAGATTACTTTCTCACAGATTTTTGAAAATGCTGTAAGCAAGGATGCTGGCCAGTAATTATTGACATCTGTGGTTTCCCCCTTTTTGTAGAGAGGCCTGACAATGGCATATTTTAACCTGTCTGGAAAAATACTCTGAGTCAGTGATGCATTACATATGTGACTCAAAACATCAGCTGTAATTGCTCCACATTGTTTTAATAACTTGTTAGAGATGTCATCTACTCCAACAGAACATTTATTTTTCAAAGATTTAATAATTTTCCTTATTTATATTGTAAAACTGCTTCTGGATCTTTACTAATTCTTGCTGTCTCATACAGTTTCCTTTTTCTTTCTGAAGACACTTTAATACCTGTAATAATCCAAGGTTTCTTTGAAAAGTTTGTGGTGTTACATTTAGTAATATTCTTTGGAAAACAATGATCAAAAAGGGATATAAATTTATCAAGAAACATGCTGTATTTGTCATTAGCATTTGGCTCATTATATACATCTTCCCAGTTTACATTTCCTAAACTTTCTCTAAAGTGTTCTATAGATACTGGGTTGAGCACCCTCACACTTTTACTTAATGGTTTCTGAACTGTACACCCCGTTACATTTTGTAAGTTAATCAGTTGTGCATCATGGTCAGATAATCCATTTGCCACAGGGAAAGCATGCGTTTGTTCTACATCCTCTTGCTGTAAAAATACATTACCTATTAGAGTACTACTGTCCTGAGCTATACATGTAGGGAAATTGATCACTGATTCTAAGTTATATGTTGTTAACAACACTTCTAGTTCACTTTTCCTATCAGAATTGCTTAGGAAGTTAACACTGAAATCGCCACAGATTAATAACTTCTTCTTTTTGTCTGACATACAGCATAATAGGGAGTCAAACTTTTTTATGAATAGCTCCCAATCTCCTAGTGGAGACCTGTACACTGTTGCTAATATCAACACAACATTATCTAGCTGAAGTTCACATGCACAAACCTCAAAGTGCTGATTAACACAAAATTTGCTTATTCAACAGTTTTGTATTTATACCCTTGTTTTACAAAAATGGCAACTCGTCCTTTATCCATACTAGATCTACAAATGTAAGATGCTAAATTATACCCATTTATACTGACATTTTCCATCGCCACAGTTACATGGTGCTCAGACAGACAAAGTATATCAATCTCATTCTTAATTTTGATATCATCTAAACACATTATCAGCTCATCTGCTTTATTTTTTATTCCCCTGATGGGTGAAGTAAGTTTATACCACCCTTAGCTTTATCCCTATTTGCTGTGCATGAAGTTTCTTTTCTTAAATTTTCCTTGGTTGTTGTCTGTCTGGAATTTGGCTTTAACCTAAAAATCTCTCTGCCTGGTCCCAATAACCACAGGGGTCACCTCTTGTGTGACTGTGGCCCCCCTTACAGTATCTGCTAAAAGTGAAGCTAACTTACCTTTCCCCTTCCTATTAAGATGCAGGCCATGTGTAGCATAACCCCACCTATCAATAGCATCAACTTGTACAACACTCATGTGAGCATCCCGTTCAGCTCAGTGTTAACATGCATAACAGCAGTGTTTACCCAGGGCTGATCATGGTGCTGAGAGACCTCCACAAACCCACATTCATGTGCCCTGTTTCTGCTCCTATTTTATCCAGGACACTCCTAATACTATATCTTGGATTCATAGCCAGGCTGTTTCTGCTCCCCCAACTATAATTATGATTAGCAAAGTAACGCTGTGATATCAGTAAAGTTGATAAAACCCTCCAAAAACAGTGTAGATGTAACATTTGATGAAATTAAAAGTGGTCTCTTACATGAAGTGACCAATAACAGAGATGATGATTCAGATTTTGGATGTCCTTACATTAAGATTAAGACTGATCAGTGGGAAGGGAATTGTTTGACTGATACAGGTACTCCAATTTGTGGTATATCTAAACTATTTAGAGACAAAAGATTAAATATAAGAGAATTTTCTGGAAATGTCCATTGCACATGTAAAGAGAAGAAGAGCCACTGGTAAGTAAAGGAAGTGTGTGAAATTTCAAGTACATTTAGTATAGAGGACAAGATATATCAACACAGATGCTTAATGACATCTTGTCTAGAAGAAATTTTCACTACGTCTGTATATTTATAATACAATGTGATTGTGTTTTGTTTGCCATGGTTTTAGTTCGTAAGATCATTTAGTTTTAAAGTTTTGTCTTATCTATTGATTGAGGGAGAAGCTGAGAAAAGAGGGAGGTAGGAGAAAGCAGAGACATTATGATAAAGGTAGATTTTATAAGTTTGAAGTAGTAAATCTTCTGTTGGTGACAGCCAAAGAGAAATCTAAAGTGTTGATAGACATGGCATAAAAAAAAAAAAAAATGCCGTGTGACTAAGGCCTCCTGTCTGGTAGACCGTTCGCCTGGTGCAAGTGTATCTGGTCTTTGTTTGTTTGTTTGTTCTTTTCTCCATTGTCATGAATTTAGTATGTAAAATGATATAGTTTCTAGAGTTCTATTTTATCCATTCACTGAGTTTAAATCAATCTGTAGATTCATAAGACTATATACTGTGTTTTGTTTGTCTGGAATTTAGTATGTAAGATGATATGATTTTTGAAGTTTTGTCTTACCTATTGACTGGGTTAAATCCTACAATACACATATAATTATGTTCTGCAATAGATTTGTGCCTTAGAATTTAATAAATAGATGCCATGAGACTAAATGAGTAGAGCTTTTTACAGTTTTTAAATGGGGCAATATTCATAACTTGCACTGCAAAGATTAGGAATAGTATTTGAGCATATCTTTGTGCATTACCTTATTAGTCCATTCTTTTCATTGCATTTAACTTAGTTTATTAATGTTTCTTATGTGTTCACATTTTAATTTCACCTGACATGAATCCCATATAATTGAATGTAAAATATCCAAGGAGAGTATATCTCGTGTGACATGAAGGAGTTATTGAACAACATATTTAGTACACAAAATAATGTTTCCGGATTTGGTGTGAATGTTTGACAGGAAGTTACCTATCTATTGGAGAGTGTGATGATAACTCTAAGGAGGAAGCTGAAAGATGTGGGCAGATCCAATCCCCATACAGCTGTATGGCTGTACCCTGCTGGACCTGTCATCTTGCAAGAGATTGTGTATGCTGGGTAATGTCCTCAAGCATCAGTTGACTGGATATGTGTTGTGACTAATATGTGTGAATTGTTAGCCAAGACTGCTAAAGACAGTATAAATGCATTTTTTTTGAATTGGGGGATTGACTCTCCAATCATTATGCAACTTTAAATCAGTATGTAGAGTTGTGGACAGACTCATGCTTTCACCTGGTCATCACAACTGTGTGTGTGTGTGTGTGTGTGTGTGTGTGTGTGTGTGTGTGTGTAAAACTTATTGATATTATGAATTTTATTCATTTTGTTGAGTCAAAACTTTTTTTGCTGGTTTGTACCCAATATGATTTGGATTCTTGGGTCGGCCCCCACATTGTAAACTCAGACCCTAATATTTTTCCATTATTTTGTTCTTTCATGAGTCAATATATCCTTGAATACTACAGTTTATATAGCTGATTGATTCCTCCTACTCATGATTGAGTATATTCTTCTGATGTGATTCTTGAAGTTTCCCCAACGTACTGAATATTCAATGAGCCTCCAGGATGGCAACCAGATCATGTTGACTTCTTGCCACAATATTTCGGCTAGCAATCATCCAGCCATCTTCAGGTGAGTGACTGTGATGGTCTGTATCTGTCGTTGTGAGTTTTATGAGTCAGCTCACTCACTGTACACTTAGGCTCTGAAATTTTTTCTCTTACTTTTGAAGATTTTGAAGGTTTGATTGTATAGATCTTAACTTAAAATTTATAAATTCTATTACTTTACATTGTCTCTGTAATTATTTCTATAGTTTTGTGGTGTAATGTATTATTTCTCTTGTGACAGTATGTTCCGCAGATCTGAAAATCTGAATACTATATCCCAGTGTATGTATAGATTATGATTTGTATAGTAGATATTTTACGTTCACTGTAATATGTTATGTATCAGACACTTCTATACTTCTATCTGATATCCTGGGCATCATTTTGTACACCATTTGGCAAACCTTACAATCTGTCACAAAATATTGTAATCATTCTGTTTCCAAATTTTGTCCAGGGGATATTATAATGAGTCATCCTCTTCTAACATCTCTAACAACACAGTCTTTTTTTTTATATAGAAATAAGCAATACCATGTATATTATCAATTCTTGTATAGATGAACATTATCTCAGCTGTTTCATTAAAAGAATTCATATGATTTGGTATATGATGTATTATATTTCAAGCTAAAATGTATAAAAAAGAAATTAATGTGCTGCCACCGATGTGTACTAACAGTTAAAATTACTCTTCTTTTAAACATATTTGAAATTACAAACTTTCTTGTATACCTAAAATTCATATTATTAGTTGCACAACCTAATGATAATTATTAAAATTATTTCTAGATTGATTTACAAAATAATGATATATTTTAGTGAAGATTCTTCTTTGGTAAAGAAATTTGTAAACTATTAGGCTTTGTAAAATCTTTGGAAATTGTAAATACCACAGAATGTAAGTAGTGCCTCTGGTGGAAGTAGACATTTTCTAAGTTTGCCACCAACAATGTATTTATTGTTTTTTTTTTTTTTTTTAATGTGGAAAATGTAAAAATGGTGTGATGTTGAAAGATGTGGCAAAGAATAAAATTCAAGAATAATACAGTCAAATCTTCATCAGTTATTTAGTCTTGAAGAACCTACAAATTCGAAATTTCAGCAGCAAGAATGTACCCGTAGACAAGCTTTGAGCCAACAACAACAACAACAACAACAACGAGATAATTAAGATAAGTAAAATGTTATTCTTTTGTATACCTTATGCTTCTTGAAGCTATCAAAATTTGTGCAAAGACAGAGAATTTTAATAATGATGTATGGGAGGGTAAGAGTACATGGTGATAGTCCACTACAGACAGACGACATACCAGGTTCTGGGTACTTGTGCCCCCCCCCCCCTCCTCTCCCCCACAGACCCCACCACCACTGCCATCTTCCAATGAAGCTACAGCAGCCACTTGTATATCCTGGACATCCATGGCATGTTGAGAGATAAAGCTCACTTCATATGTTTGATGAGCCATCTAAACAATGATCTGAACCTGGTCAGCTATCTGTTGCTCATTCCACCGAGCCAGCAAAAATGTGCAATTGCAAGAACCCACATCATGAAGTGGTTAATTTGTCCTCATGCAGAAGCCATCCACCCAGCTTCCACTTATGACCTCAGGTCGGCATGGATCAACTCCCTGACCTCGTACTCTGGTCGTTTTCCCTTGTAAGATTGCTGTTGGATCTCCAGCTACATCTGTTGGCTCACAAATACGGCACACTGGAAGAAAAGCTGCACCTGTCAGACCAGGCATATGGTGTCATTCAACACTGCCAGCTCACATCTGCTGATTTTTCAGGTACACCAGAAGTTGGTAGGACTGTGCCGTCTCTGACTCCTGCATTTCATTGGCTGGCCAGCAGAGGTCGGGTGTGCCACACGCAACAGCAGCTGATGCTGCCACCTGCCGGCCAGACCACTATACCTGCTGCTACTTCTCGCACATCTACTCCACCCACCCTCACGTTGCAGCAGACCACTTTACCTCACGCTACCAGCTCACTGGGCCAGGCACTGCCCACAGCATACCCACTGTGTTGGTACCATGTTACATTTGGGGCACCATTCATTCTTGTCGCACACTGTACAAGTACACAAACGCAAAGTGCGAGGTCACCGACACTTCAGGGTGCTGATCATAGCCTTGGCCAACCACTCCCACTGCCCATCACTTCAGCAGACTATACATCTGTGATGGGATCAGCATGCACTACTTCCTCAAGGACACAGACGCTGAAGCTAGTGTCATTCCCAAGTCGAGCGTTCTCCCTGCACTCTTGCCATCTTCTATGCTCCTCCGGGCAGCCAACAACTCCGCAGTTCATGTTCATGGCTCAGGCAAACTTCACTCACACCTTCCATCTACCTTCCACTGCACCTGGAATTCTGCACCATGGATCTCGACTGCCCCATTTTTGGCATGGATTTCCTATACAACCTCAAAGCAGGACTTCTCCTGCAGTAGTGTACCAGCAACCAGGGGTCTTCGACAGTGATAGTGCACTCGACACACACTGTGATGCCCTGTCTGCTGCTACGACTGAATGTGCCCACCTCACTGCAGAGCTCATCAATGCCCTGGCCCACCTAATAACTCAGTGCTGTGAAGCCACTAACCTCTGCATTGAGAACATGCACCTACAACAGGTGGTCGCCGCCATGTCAGCTGATCTGACACATGCACTTGAGGTAGCAGAGGACATGGCTGCACTGTTGGGACTCGACAACACCAGTACTGCTGTGGTGCAGACACCTTCATAGTGACACCTACTCCCACAGATCAGTGACATTCCAGCCACTAGTGTCATGAATGTTCCTACATCTGTTGCCACTGTTGTTAATCAGGGAATCGCATGAGTGATAGTGTGATTACTAACAGTACTTGTCACCAACAGAACAAAGTGGAAAGGCTACCATAATGCCATAAGGCCACAAAACTGCAGAACTTAAAAACTGCAGTACAACAACTGCTAGACTCTGCCCAACAGTAACTGGTGCTCACTTATCCACTTAGTTCCTAAGAAGTATGGTTCGTATTTGTGTGTGTGTGTGTGTGTGTGTGTGTGTGTGTGTGTGTGTGTGTGTGGTAACTACCGACAACTGAAAGCCGGTATAATCTTAGATAACTATCCGATACCACACATAAAGGATTTCACCCAACAGCTCCACAGTGCATGGGTTCTCAGTGTGATACTGTCTGAAAGCATACCACTAGATTCCAATGCATAAAGATGGCATCCCCAAGGCTGCAATAATCACCCCTTTTGGACTCTATGAGTACTACTACATGTCATATGGCCTAAAAAATGCCACACAAACTTGGCAATGTTTTATTGATTCTATACTATTTTCTCTCCCTTACTGTTATGCATATCTAGATGATATTCTTATTTTGTCAGTTACTTCCAAGGAGCATGAACAACAACTATCAAGAGTCCTTAATTTACTCGCTCAGAATGGGGTCACATCAATGATGATAAATCACAGCTGCTAGTGTGAATTCCTAGGCTATACTGTCTCTTCAGAAGGGATCTGCCCCACACTGCAACAAGGCACCTTTATCCATGACCTTCCTCTGCCTGAGATTTACTGTGACCTACACCATTTCCTATGCATGATAAACTTTTTTTTGATAACACATCCCACATGCTGTGTTCTTTTAACCACCATTGACTGATGCATTTGTAGGAAATAATACTTCTGGACTTAATAAGGTTTCACTGTGGAGCAACATGCTATGTGCATTCAATGCTTGAAAAACTGCTAAAATGCTGTCAGTCTCAAGCATCTGGTCTCTGATGCTCCAATATTGATCGTGGAGGAAGCGAGTGATACAGTAGTCAGTGCCAAGCTCGTTCAGCAGGTCAAGGGTTCCATGCAACCACTTCATTTCTTCTCACATAAGTTGTCTGCCTCCCAGCATAAATGGTCCACTTTCAAACCAGAACTTTATTCCATTTATGAAGCAGTTCATCATTTCCATGAGGACACTGAGGTTAGATCAGTGACTATATATACAGACCACAAGCTGCTGGCGGATACAGTGTGTAACCCCACAGCTAACCTCCCTTCTCGACACTTCTGACACATGGACCCAATATGTTGATTCACTATTGATGTCCATTACATCAAGGGCTCAGACAACATCATTGCTGATTACATGTTATGAGTTGGTATGATCTTGTTGTCTTTGGACTTCTACGAACTGGTGGCACAGGAACAGACAGATGGTGACATAGAGCAGTTATTACACAGTGAGTCTACCTTGCCCTTAATTCAGCCTCACCAAATTCGAGCTTCTTCCGTACTGGTCCTCTGTGACATTTCTTTAGCACAGTCAGCCCTCTGGTTCCAGCCATCTTGCACAGTAAGATATTTGCTACTAACCATGACCTTGTGCATCCCAGTATTCAGGCTACCATGTGCCTAATAATGGAGTGTTTTGTATAGACAGGGGTTAGGGCACACTGCAAAAACTAGTATTGTGCATGTGTACACTGCAAATGCTCAAAGGTTGACCTCTGTGCATACCCCCTATTGGCCTCGTTTCACATTTCTAAAGGCAGCTACTCTGTGGCACCACATTTGTCCTGCATGTCCCTCCACCCACACTAGACAATCGGATTGCCCGCGTCACACTCCTCCGTGTTTATGACCCTTCCAGATGCAGAGGAAACAGCCATCGCTACCTAAATTGGTGACATCAGCCACCTTGCTATTAGCGTGCCACTCATGGCATGCCACATTTGTGCATCACCAGCTGCCTAATCCCAGTTTACTGGTTCTGCCGCCCACTCTGCCCATCAATGTGGCATCACAGCTTCATCATAAATGGCACCACAGACTGAGCACCAAGCCAATCTACATCATCACATCTTTCTGTTCCCAGCACATAGGAGGGGGGGGGGGGGGGGAGCTCTGTGGCAGACTTCACGCACCAGAATTGAGTGTCGATGCAACATGATATTTTCAAACTATCAAAAACTTTGATTTTTCTCAAACGCATGCTGCCATTGCAATTTTTTGAGTCTTATTCCATCAATTGGCATGTGATGGTGTGTTTTGTGCACTGTTCTTAATAAATATAGAGTTTACATACAAAGTGATGTTCAGGTTCTTAAAACAATAATTGTATGACCTGTTCCCTATAATGTAACAAAATTTTAGTGTAATGTATGTAGAATATTCAAAAAAATGTTTGCTGAAAACGTTTCAAAACAATGTAGCCTAATGTTCAAAATGTACACATATTTCAAAGACAGTTGTTTTAAATTGAAATATTGTGAAATTTTGTTTGAGAAACATTTATCTCAAGTATGCCATTTGTTTATTCGGATTATGTTGTCATATTTAAAACTTGGTAAAAATTTGGTTCCTTGTGTGTATCTAGATACATTAAAATTGCAATAATGTAAAAGTTATTGGTAATTGTAGACCGTTTATAGAAGAGTGAATACAAGGCCAACTTTGATTGTGGTGGTTGCACAGAGTTGTTGTTACTCTTAGTAACCCAGTTGTTGGAGCCAGCAGTTTGGGCCATTCTTGTTTCAAACAAGAAATGTATCATTGTGTGCAAACTGTTTTAAATGATGTGTTAAATATATGTCTATGAGACACAAAAAATGGTATTTCATTCCATAAATTGAGTTGCAGTCTGAACTTCTCATCAACCTTAGACAACTAGCAAACCTTCCAGACAATTACTCTTTTAAGATTCAATATATTCTTTTGTCACAACATTATGAACATATGTGATTAATATTAAATTGGCTACACTGCTATGTTCACATAGATGATTGTTGATAGGAAGGTTTGTGAGACCAGAGACTCATGGATGACTGTAGAACCAAAACTGAGGATAGCAAAGCCATAACAGAAATAGTGATTTAGTTTTCAAATGTTTGTTTACTAAAGAAGATACTGATGAATTGGCCCAGTTGAATTTCATACTAACACTGCTGCTAAGATGAGGAACATAAATATTAGTATCAGTGGTATCCAGAAACAGTTGGAATTGCTAAAGTAAACCAGACTCCAGCGTCCAGTGGAATCCCTATCAGATTCTATACAGAATTTACAGGTGCATTAATTCCCATTTTAACCATAGTATACTGTAGAGTTCTCCAACAAAAAACTCTGCAAGCTGCTGCAAGAAAGCACTGGGCACATCTATCTAGAAGAAGAGTAGATGAAGTGAACCTCAAAATAAATTTCCAATCACCCCAATGTTAATTTTTGTAAAACCTAGAAGATATTCTGAACTCAGTAATAATGGGGTATCTCATACAGTACACTTTCCTCCGTATCAACAAGCATTAAAGTCCAAAAAACATTGACCCATATGTAACCCAGCTCACATTTTTCTCACATAGCATTCTGAAACCCATGCATCAAGGCAGTCAGGTTGATACAGTATTTCTTGACTTCTGAAAAGTATTTCACTTGGTAAAATGCCAGTATTTATTAACAAAAGTACAACTGTATTCATTATCAAATAAAATTTATGACTGGACTGAGGTTTTGTTGGTAGGGAGGAAGCATAATGTTATCTTGGATGAAAAGTCATTGGCAGAATTAGAAATAACTCGAGCAGTGCCCCAGGAAAGTGTTTGCATGGGTATAAAACAGACATAGGACTCAGTTGTAGATACAGCAAATGGCAAAATTTGGTTCATTTGCAGCATACAAAGAAAATAACTCTACAAAATACTTACAAATCCCATCTTAGAATATTGCTCATGTGTGTGGGATCCATACCAAACTGAACTAACAGGTTATTGAATATATTCAAAGTGGGCAGCACAAAAGGTAAGAGGTTTGTCTGACTCACAGGAGAATGTTTGGAAATGTTGACATACCTGAGTTGGGAACTGCCTTAAATTGACACACCCCACAAAACCCAACTTAGAAAGATTAATTGAATAGTATTATTTGAGGAATCTGATAACATACTTCAACTTCCAACACATCACTTCAGTAGGGTTGACTGTGACAGGATTAGACTAATTACAGTATGTGCAGGGCATTTCAGCAGTCATTATTCTAGCACCCCATACACAATATCGGAACTGAAAGGAACTCTAATATGGGGCATAATGCTTAAGCACTTCAGAAGTGGTTCACAGAGCTTGTATGTAAATGCATGGATGTATTGGGCAATGTCTGTTTACATATGAAAGGAAAGAAAATTGACCCACTGTTTTAATTTTTATGTTGACACTGATTTCATACATAGTTAACCACAAAAACTGCTTGATAAAATGCCATCATGTTCTTTGCACAAATCTTATCAACACAGTAACCAAAAAATACTTTCTGTATAATAAATTATTCCCTCCCCCTGACTGTAGCCAATGCAACAGATGAATTTCATAAACAAGACTTCTCTTCTTAACAGAATGTGTAAAGGAGTCAGACGTGATCAAAGTGGCTCAGTATGTGGTGTATCTCAACTTCTTCAGCTTTTTCTGTATGTAGTATTTACATTTTTCAAATGGGAGCTGAAAAATGTGCAGATCTCTATTGTGTGTGAGCAATTTTTATTCACTGTAAATTAATATGTTGTACTATGTCAATATGCTGTACTCTGTCAATATGTTGTACTCTGTCAATAAATTCTACTTGTATCTGTAGTATCCTACTAGTAAGTAAAAACTACCATCTTCCTCATTATTGAGATCTCTATAATTGGCAGGTTCATTAAACCTTAACTCTTGGAGATTCAGTTTTTCATAACTCTCAGTTGTTCATAGTCTACATTTTGTACATCTGAAAGGAATAAAATATATTTAGTATCACTGTTTAGCATTTGTACTGCACTGATCAATACTTCCACTTACCTTTACCCTTTTCCCTATAGATGTCTTCAGCAGGTTCACACTTAATGTGTGGGTCTCCAACAAAACCTTCCATACATTGACATATAATGAATTGTCCTCCTTCCTCTATAACAATTGCAGACACTGCATATTCTCCACAGGTCATAGATGCACTTTTTTCTGCAATGAATAAATCTGCATCTATAATTATGTACTGCATAAATTAACAGCTGTGACATTTTGGGAATGTAAGTTTAGCAACAGACTGAGTTAAAGCATTGGGCTGTTTCTCTATATTTACAAATAAGGATATGTTATGAAACATGTCCGTCTACAGCTGTAAACTGAAACATGGTGATTTTAGTTACTGAGTAATATGGGGTAACAAAGGCCAATAGTTAGTGATTAATGTTCAGTTTTAGTTGGGATTAGGGTATCAAAAGCCATACACTGTGCTAAATTCAATACACCAATTGGTCAAAACACCCATTATGATTAAAAAATTGAAAACAATGATAGTTTAATAGCTTATATATCAAGCTCTACATTTTTATTACAACATTGTCTTTAAATCATGGTTCAGTCCTTCCACTTCAGTCAGGATAGGCCTTGACAACCACTAACCTAATGTCAAAGACAGTCAGTGGTAATCTCCCATCTCCAGACACCCTTACTCACTCAGCCAGTTGCTGTTGTTCGTCACTGAAGAATACAAAAGACCCACATACTTTGTTTGCTCTTCATTTCAGTGCTGCAGTAAATGCACATCTTGATATTATTCAATTTTCAGAAGCCAACATTAATGGATGACCATTCTTCACACTTCTACCACAATTTTAATGTATCTTTAGTGTAATCTTTATACTTTCAAGCTCCAAAAGGCCTTTGATACTTTCAGACCACAATGTTTTGTAAAATGAGTGAAAATATGTCAATTATTTCTTTTAAACTTTATGCTCTGTATTTTGAGGGAATAAAAGCCACTCTTTTACAGATGTTTTAGGTTACCCCACATTTGATGCTATTGTAAACTTTGCAACATAAAAAAAGTTTACGAAAAATATGTTGAGAGGCAGCAAAGACGTTCAAGCATATCTGAAGTTAGACTGGAAAGTTTCATTGGTAAACACCATTACAACAAGCAAACTTTTGAGGGGTATGAAATTGTACTAACACTGATCTGAAACAAAAATAGTTATCTAAACTCACCTTCAAATGTCACCAGTTTTCAAAGATATAGAGAAAAAACTGTGCGTTACTACATACAAAATAGTGCCAACAAAAACTTCCTAACTAAAAACAGTAATTCCAATATCAGCATTCAAACATTGACTTTAAAAATGGCTTTTCTTACCCAGTGGCCTAAGTAACCCCATTTTCAGAGTGTGTCACATGTATTAATTATTCACAAACACCATTTGAAGTAATTCAGTGACTTGCAGGAGACAATGTTTACCATTTCATTTGTTATGCAGTGATGACTGTATAAACAGTTATTTCAATAGTTTCAAATCCAGGAAGACAGGAATTTTATTATGCAATAAAATTTTTGTACAATTCATGTAGAATCTTCAAAGAGAAGTTTTGTGAAAACATTTCAAAATGATGTAGAGTAACATTCAGATTGTAAAAATTTTAAACATTAACAACTTTTAAAATAATTAGAAAGACATTTATTTGTATGTGTTAATAAATTATATGAATTAATGATATTTTAACATTGAAAAAATAGACTGTATTGACAACCAAAATAGCTAATGTATATAACAGAAATTTACATATTTCAAAGACAGTTGTCTAAAATTCAAATATTATGATATTTTGTTCAAAAAATGTTTATTCTCAGGTACGCAATTTGTTTATGCGGAATATGTTGTCATACTTAAAACTTGGCAAACATTTGATTTCTCATTGCATATCAAGTTATGTTAAAACTGTAACAATGTAAAACTTATTGGTAATTGCTGATCATTTATAGAAGAGCCAATGCTAAGCCAACTTTGATTGTGGTGGTTGCACAGAGTTGCTGTTGCCAGTTATTGGATTCATAAGTTTGAGGCACACTTGTTTGAAACAAGAAGCATTATGTACATAGATGGTTATTTTAAATTGATTGCACTGTTACATTTACATAGCTGATTGTTGATAGGAAACGTATGTGAGACCAGGGACTAACAGATGACAGAAAAACCAAAAGCTGAGGATAGCAAACCAAAAGCAGAAATACTGACTTGGTTGTCAAATGTTTCTTTACTAAGGAAGATACTGATGAACTATACCAGCTTAATTCTTACACTGCTGCTAAGCTGAGGAATACAAATATTAGTGTCAGTGGCATTTAGAAACTGTTGAAATAACTAAAGAAAACCAGGCACCAGGGCCCAATGGAATCTGTATTTGATTTTATACAGAATTGATTGCTTGCATTAGCTTCCATCTTAACCATAGTATACTGCAGCCTCTCCAATGAAAGAACATTCAGGCTGTTGGAAGGAAGCACAGGATACATCCTTCGAGATGAAGGGTAGTTCAAGCGATATTCAAATCTGCTTTCCAATCACACCTATGTTCATCTGTTGTATAACCTAGAAGATATTCTGCACAGAGCCATAATTATGCATCTCAAACAGAACAGCTTCCACCATTAGGTCTGGAAACATTGATCCATATGTAACCCATCTCACACTTTTCTCTCATGGCATTTTGAAACCCGTGCATCAAGGCAGTCAGGTTGATACAGTATTTCTTGACTTCTGAAAAGTATTTGACTTCGTAAAATGCTGGTACTTGTTAACAAAAGTACAACTGTTATCAAATAAAATTTATGACTGGGCTTTCTTGGTAGGGAGGAAGCATAATGTTATCTTGGATGAAAAGTCATTGGCAAAATTCAAAATAACTTTGGCAGTGGCCAGGAATGTGTAATGGGACCATTCTTATTAGCCTTATACATTAACCACCAGTAGTGACTCAAGAATTTTGCTGTAAATTCTAGAGACACTCAGCCTTCCACCGTCTTGAACACCCAATATTTTAAAAGTAAGTAAGAGAGTAGAAACGTATCTACTGTGCTGCTGGTTTCTGTGTGCACGTTGAAAGTTTGTAATGAGAAGACAATAAGTGGGGCAGTCTAATGATGCTGACAAGTGTTTGCCGCAAGAGCCACAGACACTGTGTAAGAGGACATGGAGTAATTAAATGCTATTCTTTGCTGTGTTAGTGAATGTCACTGTTGCAAAATAAATAAATAAATAAAATAAAAAATAAAAAAAATAAAAAATGACCAGTTCATTATAGACTTTTAACTTTTTTCATGTCTTAGCTCTGAATGAAGCAAGATACATGGGACATTTATAAATTATTTTGTTGCTAAAACCAGAAAATTGTGATTATATTTAATTGTATGAAATGGGTTAAAAGCTCATAATACAAGTAAAATATGAGAAGACGGAAATATTTACATGTGAAATCCGAGAATGTTATTCTGCATAATCCAGTAGATCGTTAATTGGTGAAAACATAAAGTTTGTAGATTTACCCCACACATTCTGTCATCAGAAACCATTAGAATGTGGCAACCAACATGATCAGGGCTCAAAGAAAGAGGAATTTCCAAACAAAATTAAGATAAAAAAGATTTGTGAGTTGCTATAGCAACCAATAGTAACAAGGCAGGGAAATTGTTTTGCAGAGTTGGATTCTGCATAAACGGTAAAAAGGGATGAAAATTAATAAGTACCATACAAGAAAAGATGCAAGGAAAATCTCAACAGTTTAGACTAAGAAGAGTTATGATTAGAGCTATTCGATGACAAAGATCCAGTGTGAAGAGTAAGCACATCGCGGAGGCGTGGACCCCATAACCAGCAACTGACACCAACAATGCCAGCTGCTCCTCACTGGTGCTGACTACAAATCTGTTTACATACACCAACACTGAAGTCTACATTTGATGCTGCTGGCGCCCATGCTGTTCATCAGTGCTGATTCCATACCTGCTGACTAATACAGCCTAAAACTCTAAGCCAGGCTACTGAATTGTGAGTTAAGGAGACTGTTCAATAATAGACTGTTGTATAGTTATTATATTCAGAGGGGATTTTTTTGTTTTTTTTATAACATGATCTAAAAGTAAGAAAAATATGGATAATACTCAAAAAACTGGGGAAACATCAGAACCAGCCATGGCCATAACAGTGACAAAAAATATGCTAGACTGAACTGAGGTAGCAAATTTAATTAAAGCACTAAGTCTTAAATTGGACTCAGTGAATACTCAACTAAATGCTAGAATAGATGACCAAAGTGCAGCTGCAAATGCTCAAATTGCAACTTGAACTGAAAAATTAGATGCACAGAGTGCAAATTTAGCTACTTTAAGACAAGAACTAAGTCTTACAATAGATTCAGCAAATACTCAGTTAAATGATAGATTAGATGGACAGAAGGCAGATTCAGCTGCTGTAAAAAAGGAACTAAGTGCTACTTTTAGTGAAAAAGTAGAAGTACAGGGTGAGGTTTTAAATGCTAAGTTCAATGCCTTAAATGATAAACTGGAGAATTTGTGCGATTAGATTTAAAGAATGAATTAAGTAATTCCCTCGCTATCCATGTAAACCAACTGCTCACTGATTTAAGTCAGACCCAGAGTACCACTTTTAGGACTTAGCTAAAAACCTAGAATTTGATATTGAAGATAAATGTAATTACATAGAATCTGAATTTACTGAAAAATTACAATCATTTCCAAGTATGCAGTAAAGCAGAGATTGAACACTTTAAAGGAAAGTGTTGAGAAACAGGACAAATTAATACCTATGGTCCAATTGCAAATTGCAGGTGTGAGCATTCGAGTAGATGACATGGAACAAAATGTTAAAGAGAAACTAGCCACTTCAGACATAGTGAATATAAGTAATCTCGAGTAACAGGTAGAGGAAATAATAGACCGAAAAGTTGTCGAGAGGGTAACTACTGGCAATGTTTCTTCAAATTTAGCTTTGGAACTTAAAGACACTAAGACAGGCATAAATAATTTATGGAAAGAATTCAAACTTATGCAGGACAAAGTAGAAAATAGAATAACATTACCTGATGTTGTGTTTCCTAGTAAAGTAGTAATTGTTTTGCTGTGGGGAGACTTTCACAAAAAATTTAACGAGAAGTACTGGTTTGCACTTGCTCAAGTGAGGTTAAGATCAGATCCATGGGATTTGGGCAGAGTCACATCTGTCCCCCAGGGACATTAACATTCTGTGTTAATGGGCAGAGTAACGACCGTCAGATCCCAAGTTACTTTCAGTGTTTCTTCTGTACTATTTTTCCTGCACTGAATTCCCTTCAAATCTTAAACTATTATGTAATCTATTCTTGAATTCTTGAACTATCTTATAATGGCAGTACCTAGGAAACTAAATATGACTAAAAGATAATAGACTTAAGAGAACCATGGATAAACAATTATCTTTAAACATGAAATGCAGTCAATAGTATACAGTATTAGTGGAAAACATAATATGATGGTACTCTTCAAACAGAATGATATCTAGACAACATGAATTGGATATAATATTTTATGTGTGTATAAAAATTTAGTATAAACTAAATGACTAACAACTATTTTATCATAGTTTATTATTTTCTATTTTGTATAGAATATTTTATACCTTTTATGAAATGTGATGTAGACGGGAGGGTTTGTATTGGTTTTGGAAGGGGTGGGTATTATAGATTAAAGCATGATTTACACTAACAAATAAAATCATGGCTGATGCAGAACACACACAACACCTTTCAAACAACTCTCGCAAACAAGTGTAATTGATTCTTCACCATCTATAGCTGTTGCTAACATTTTCTTTTGGGACTTTAAAGGCAAAGGTGAGAACGTCTGTTCTGTAGGAGATGTTTAACACCATACCTCCTCCATTTTCTCACTCAACTACCGGCAAGGTAGGGATCCTGGGGAAGTGGGTGGGAAGGGTTTCCTGTCTTTGGGGTTATCTTCTTTCTCTTCTTCAACCTTAGCAACCATTTCTACTTTTTCCTTTCATACTTCTCATTTGAGTACCTGTATATCTTTCCCTCTTTACATATTCATATACTTCTATCACAGAAGTCCTTCTCATTTTCTGTGGTTTCCAATAACCTTCAACTTTTTTTATATAAGTAGGTCGAAGAATCAGGCTACACAAACACACTTATACATACACACAAAAAATATGATCACGCAAACAATAATCTTACACATCAAAAGGAGAGAACTGTCAAGGGTTGTAGGGGGAAAGGAATGTGTACATCGGGAAAGGATTCACACATTGTCGTTTACTGTGACGGTTCTACATCTTTAGGGTAATATGCACACATTGTCATTCAGTATGGTGGCTCTACATTGCGTAGGTATATGAAAAAAAAAAAATAGTGGAGGACTCTAGAGGATTAAATAAAGTATTAGGAAGTGAGTGTTAAGTGGGAAATAGATTTTATTTTCCAGAGGATATTTAATTATAGTGTACATAAAGATGTATACTTGGGAAATGAACCATGAGTCCTACTCAGGATGGATAAAGGAGAGGGGAGGGGGGGGGGGGGGGACAAACCCGGCATTTATTCGATATAAAGGGCAGATAGGCAGACCTGAGAAACGCTGACCTATACTGTGCGGACAGGGGCACCAAGAAGGGGATTGACCTGTACCATAGGAAAATAGGAATTAAGACGGACATACCTACCAAAACAGAAGGAGTAAGTGTTCTCATAGGGTCAACCCATATGTAAATTATAGGTACTGTTCCTAAAGGGAAAAGGATAGTATTGTGGCAGAAGTCAAACATTTTGTGGGAATTATTCTGGTAAATTTGAATTCTATATTCCACTAGCATTATTATGTTTTATGTTTATGAGTGTCAGAAAGAACAATTTCATTTGCCCAGAGTTCCTCCGGACTACAAGCTACTGTAGGTAATGAAACTATTACTTACTAAAGAAAAAATAGTATAGGGAATTAGAATGAAGAAAGAAATAATTAAGTGTCTATGACACCTGGAGTTTGTAGTTGGAATTCAAGAATGTTGTCCACATAATTCATATATATAAAAGAACTAACTCCAACATTAGGTGAACTGCTAAGATAGGTATTGTCAAAACAAAAAAAGAAGAGGTAGATATTAAATACATGATCACTAAAAGAAATATAATGTTTGCTGATTAAAATGTAAATTAGTGTTATGTGAGATATTAAAGTACATAATGAATATGTATAAAATATTGCATGTTTGAGCTACGGGTAGGGGTATGTAGTGACTCGAGAATTTCGGTGTAAATTCTAGAGACACTTGGCCTTCCACCATCTTGAACACCTGATATTTTTAAAAGTACCTAAGAGAGCAAAAACGTATCTACTGTGCTGCCAGTTTCTGTGTGGAGGTTGGAAGTTTTTAATGAGAAGACAATAAGCAGGGCAGTCGAATGACACCGACAAGTGTTTGCCACAAGAGCCATAGACGCTGTGTGAGAGGACACAGAGTAATTAAGTGTTATTTTAATTGTATCTAATGGGTATCAGTGTAGTTGACTATCAAGAGTTTGTATGCTTATATAAAACTTGTGGAAAAGAGAATACACCTGAGCTGAACTGAAAGTATGAGAGTACCGAAATATTTCAAGTGAGAGAGATAGTAATGTTTTGGTTCCTCTAACCAGCATTATTTCTTCAGAGAAGAAGTTATGGAGATTGACACAACTGCATATCCAGAGAAGAGGATTGGCTTAACATTTCAAGTAAGTCAGCTGTAATAAGAGAAGTGTGAAGTTTGCAATCCAGTTTTGCCATGCCTCTCTTGTAACCAAAACTGTTAGACACCTGGTAGACAATATTAGTAGCAACCTAAGATTTTTTACAGATGTATTTGTCTATACTGAACTACCATATGAACAAAAAGCTGCACAGTTATCCAAGCAGACCCTGATAAGGCTTCAGTGTGGTGCAAAAATTTGTAGCTTGCTTTAAATGTACAGAAATAACAAAAGTGTGCACTTCATGAAACGAAAGGCTGCTGTGCCGTATGACTACAATATGAATGAATCACATTTGGAATCAGTCAATTCATGCAAATACCTGAATGTAATAGTTTGTATGGGTATGAAATAGACAAAGAGCTCATTCATACATAAAGCAGGTGATAGAATTTGGTTCACTGGTAGCATACAAGGAAAATAACTCTGCAAAGGAGACTGCTTAGAACATAAATGATGTGTGTGGGACCTATACCAAACTGAGCCAGCTGGTTATTCAATATATACAAAGAAAGGCAGCACAAAAGGTAAGACATTTGTTCAATTCACAGGAGAATGTTTGGAAATGTTGACATACTTGAATTGGCTCACGCCTGAAGATAGACACCAGTTTCATGGTATAGCATTATTTGAGAAATCTAATGACATACTTCAACCTCCAAAATATCACTTCAGTAGGAGCTATAATGAGAAATTTAGACTAATTACAGTGTGCACAGTGCATTTCAGCAGTCATTACTACTGCAAAAGGTGTGCACAGTATTGCAACACAAAGAAACTGTATCACGTAGCACAATGTTTAAGCACTTCAGAATTGGTTGGCAGAGTATCTACATACATGCTGACATAGATATATAGGGCAAATGTTGATTTCCATTTCTTAACTTTGATGTTGATACTAAATATATGTAAAGTTATATTAAAAACAAAGATGCTGTGACTTACAAAATGGGAAAGCGCTGGTAGATAGATACAATAAAAAAACATACACACAAATTTCAAGTTTTCACAACCCAAGGTTGCTTCATCAGGAAAGAGGGAAGGAGAGGGAAAGACGAAAAGATGTGGGTTTTAAGGGAGAGGGTAAGAGGTCATTCCAATCCCAGGAGCGGAAAGACTTACCTTAGGGAAGGGGGGGGGGGGGGGGGGGGATAGGTATACACTCGCACACACACACACACACACACACACATATATCCATCCGCAATATAATATATTTTTCCCATGTGGAATGTTTCTTTCTATTATATTCAAACCATAAAAACTGTTTGATAAGATGAGCATCATGCACTTTACATAATTTTTATCAACACAATAAGTTCTGATTCACACAGACAAAAATATTTGTTGTATGGTAAATTATTCCCTCCCTCCAACCATAGATGAATTTCATAAACAAGACTTGTCTGCTCCATTGAGAGTGAAAAGGAGTCAGATATTAAGACCAAGCTGGCTAAGCATGCAGAGTATGTCAACTTCTTCATCTTTTGCTGCCTGTAGGGTGGAACTGTTTCAAATGCGAACTGAAAAATTTGCAGGTACGCTATTGTGTATAAGCAACATTTATTCACTGGAAATTAAAATATTGTTCTCTGTTAATATACATAAATAAATTCAATTTGTCTCTATAGTATCTTACTAATAAGGGAAAACTACCATCCTCTTCATTATTTTTGTAATTGGCAGTTTCATTAAACCTTTACTCTAGGAGATACAACTTTTTGTAACTCTCTGTTGTTCGTAGTATATATTCTGTATACTTCAATAAAATAAAATAAAATTAGTGTCACTGTTTAGTATGTTTAGTATCTGAACTGCACTGACCAGTACTCCCACTCACATTTACCTTTTGCCCATTGATATCTCCACTAGGTTCATGTATGGATTTCCAACAAAACCTGCCATACATTGACATCTGTAGAGTTGTCTATCCTAATCTAGGACAATAGCAGACACTGCATGTTCTCCACAAGTCACAGACCATGTCTTTGTGCAATGAATGAATCTGCACCTGTAACTATGTGTTGCATAAATTAACAGAGTAAATGGTGGATGAATTTTTTTGATCTGCAGCATTGTTACAACACCACAGGCCTTATAGCTGTGACGTTTTGAGAATATAAGTGGAGCTGAGAGTAGATAATATAATGAACTCCAACAGTGTCTTATAAGAGCAAGTGTTAATATACTGCATGTTTCAGTAAAAAGGCATTGACAGGTTTTTCAGTAGTAACTGGGAATATTGTTTTCTCCCTGCATCACATGATGTTGGTATATAGACAACATTATGAAATTAATTATGGCAGTTATAATGCCAATTATAGGTTCTATTCCAGTAGATACATTGACAGCTAGTGTTTTATTAGCCATGGTATTCATTTCAGTGTATTAATCTCAGTGAGAGAGAAAATAGTAAACTGAACCGACAGCAGAATTCTTGAGGTGGGTACTCTGTAATCCCAGGTGTGAGGACTAGACAATTTGGAAAACACAAAAAGTGTATGTCAGTCCTAAAAAAATTCATGTATTAAAATCTCAATTCACAAAAAGAATTAAATAAAAAGGAAACTGAAATAAATTTATGTTGGCAAGTAGGGTGCAGTTAGCCCTTGAGAGGCATTTTGAGGAGGTACTTAACTCTGGTCTCATAAACTGGCAATGGCCTGGAGTGTGGTGTGGTGACCACATGCCCCTCTATATCGACATCCAGTGATGGCTATGCGCTGAGGATGACACCATGGTGAATCAGTGCCACTGGGCCTCCCAAGGTCTGCTTGAATGGAGTTCAGCTTAGAAATAAATTTACAGCACCTAAATATTAGAAGTTTAAAAATTAAATTATTTTAGTCCTTGTTTATAATTATAATGACTATTCTAGCAACATTGAGGGAAGGCAACATATTGTGGTGTACATAGTTACCTGTAACATCTAAGAAAATTGCACTTCTGTCTCCCCAAATTGCACTTCTGTCTCTTTCATCTCAGTGATTTCCAATATTTTCATTATGTCTTTTTCAGGGGTTAATTTTTCTGGTAGACAGAGCAACAATGTAAATGTAACTGGTGTTGAAACAGCTATTAAAAAGGAAGATACTGCTACTTAGACAAAACTTGGAGTTGAAAGAACACTCATTTAATGTCTTTCATCAAAATGCAAAATTGCTGATAAATAAAGATAACATAATCTCAATGCACTCATTTATTTATTCAAGATGTACAGTTATCTCTATTTATTCAAGAAGAATATAATAATTCCAATCCCAAAGAAAGCAGGTGTTGACATATGTGAAAATTAACGAACTATCAGTTTAATAAGTCATAGCTGCAAAATTCTAACGCGAATTCTTTACAGACGAATGGAAAAACTAGTAGAAGCTGACCTCGGGGAAGATCAGTTTGGATTCCGTAGAAATGTTGGAACACGTGAGGCAATACTGACCCTATGACTTATCTTAGAAGCTAGATTAAGGAAGGGCAAACCTACGTTTCTAGCATTTGTAGACTTAGAGAAAGCTTTTGACAACGTTGACTGGAATACTCTGTTTCAAATTCTGAAGGTGGCAGGGGTAAAATACAGGGAGCGAAAGGCTATTTACAATTTGTACAGAAACCAGATGGCAGTTATACGAGTCGATGGGCATGAAAGGGAAGCAGTGGTTGGGAAGGGAGTGAGACAGGGCTGTAGTCTCTCCCCGATGTTATTCAATCTGTATATTGAGCAAGCAGTGAAGGAAACAAAAGAAAAATTCAGAGTAGGTATTAAAGTCCATGGAGAAGAAATAAAAACTTTGAGGTTCACCGATGACATTGTAATTCTGTCAGAGACAGCAAAGGACTTGGAAGAGCAGTTGAACGGAATGGATAGTGTCTTGAAAGGAGGATATAAGATGATCATCAACAAAAGCAAAATGAGGATAATGGAATGTAGTCAAATTAAGTCAGGTGATGCTGAGGGAATTAGATTAGGAAGTGAGACACTTAAAGTAGTAAAGGAGTTTTGCTATTTGGGGAGCAAAATAACTGATGATGGTCGAAGTAGAGAGGATATAAAATGTAGACTGGCAATGGCAAGGAAAGCGTTTCTGAAAAAGAGAAATTTGTTAACATTGAGTATAGATTTAAGTGTCAGGAAGTGATTTCTGAAAGTATTTGTATGGAGTGTGACCATGTATGGAAGTGAATCATGGACAACAAATAGTTTGGACAAGAAGAGAATAGAAGCTTTCGTTATGTGGTGCTACAGAAGAATGCTGAAGATTAGATGGATAGATCACATAACTAATGAGGAAGTATTGAATCAGATTGGGGAGAAGAGAAGTTTGTGGCACAACTTGACCAGAAGAATGGATCGGTTGGTAGGACATGTTCTGAGACATCAAGGGATCACCAATTTTGTATTGGAGGGCAGCGTGGAGGGTAAAAATCGTAGAGGGAGACCAAGAGATGACTACACTAAGCAGATTCAGAAGGATGTAGGTTGCAGTAAGTACTGGGAGATGAAGAAGCTTGCGCAGGATAGAGTAGCATGGAGAGCTGCATCAAACCAGTCTCAGGACTCAAGACCACAACAACAGTTATCTGCTTTATTCAATATGCATAGCTCTTACTTCTGCTGATAAATACTTTATCTATTGTAGGCACACTTCTCAAGAAGATGATTGCATTCTAACTGGGAATTAACATATGAAAAATAAGCCAACAGTCTAGTTCTTAGGTCACCAGAATGACACATATTCCTAGGGGCAAAACCTGACCAACTGAACATCTTGAAATCTGGGTGTTGATTCAGCTTTAACTTACACAACAGGCTCTCAAGTTATTTTACATCAAATCTTTCATTCAGAGCATGACCATTAGTATCTTTTTCTGCCCCTGGTCTTACTGGAATTTATATGAAACATGATCTAAAATTTATAAAATTAAAAATTACACAATATGTTTCAGAAGTAAATGCCAATTTTAGCTATATAAGACAAGCTGAGGAAAATGTAATAATGATTAGCCTGTGTAGCTCCCAGATGGGTACACAAATGTATTTTTTAACAGTTTGTGTTACTGTTTAAGAGATGTTACATGTCAAAAACAAAAATTATTATTGGTGGAGATTTTACTATTGAAATGGGAGAATAAAAACAGTGAGACTACAGAAGGTTTTTGAACATTTTAAGATCTTTAAACTTACATTGCAGGAACAAGTGTGCTACATGTAATGATGCATGTATAGACAATATTATTGTTAAGTTACACATAGAAGAAAATGTGGCTAGCCTTGCCAATGGAATATCTGCATATCACGTTCCATTACTTTTATACTTTATCATAAGTGGCCAATTTATTCAAATGAATTTAGTGTGGCATGGGTAAGAGATCAGAGCAACGAGCACAATATAGTATTTATTGACAAGTTGAAGATCGTAAACTGGGGCACTGTACAGGGTAAGGGTACACAGAAGGAGCTCCAAATAATTGTAAGGCAGTTGCTGCATGATGTGCTGTTATGCTGTGAGCTCAGAGCAGCGGTTGTGGAGGTGTTTGTTACCTGCTTGTGAGCTGACATTGGTGGGGCGAAGGTTGGATTATGCAGTAGTCACAGTTTTAAGCTCCCCAAACAATGCCTGGCACTTTAGGGTGAGGTCCAGTACTTTTTCAGTGCTAGGAGGAGGAGGCAGTGGAGTCTTGTTCATCGGTAGGTGGTCACTGTTTACTGATCAGCATGTAGCCATTTCAATGTAGTAGTGAGGCAGAAGATTATAATGCTTCAAAAAATCTGCATCCAACACTGGCTCCACAGTGTCAGCCACGAAAAATGTCCAGTTGAACTGTTATAGAGGCCATGCCTATCATGGGAATCACTGAATTGATCACAGCGTATTGTTGTATAGTGAATGGTGTACGTTTTCCAGGTGTCCACTGAGGTGGCAGCGTGCTGACTAGGAAGTATGCCCTGAAATGGCTGTCATAGATGAAGAGCTGCAAACCATTAGAATGTAGACACAGGATATGACGTGTGTTGTCATGTTTCATAGCAAGGTGGCTTGAAGCAGGGGAGTGACCTGGTGCATCTGTGTGAGGCTGCTGTACTAGTTTCGGTAGCTGCAGTGTGGACAACAGCAACAGGCATCAGTAGTGAAATGAGCATGGAACCAGCAAGGGCAGTGCAGCCGAGTAGGAGCAGCACCCTGCTGTCCAGGTGAGTTGTTGCGATGGTTAGGCATGGGTTGACAGCTACGCATGAATGCAGCAGGTGGTTGTTTACATTCCACTACAAATGCAGTGCTTGAATCCATTGTGGTATTTGATTTTTGGTGCCTCGCTGCAGCAGAGTCTCGTGAGGCTGCTGCAGATGTGGTGTGAAAGGGTTCAACAAAGATCAGAGCAGCTCAGTGACTGTCGGTTTGCCAGGTGCTGTGCAGTGAGCACTGCACGATGGTCTCTGTAGGTGCAGCTGGTGTGCAGGCTGCAGGCTGGCCTGGGCTGGCTGTAGATGCAATCACTGTTGGTGTTGGTGCCAGAGCCAATACGAGTATTTATTCAGGTGTGACATTGCGTGAGGGCATGCATCTGGTTGGCAAGGCATAACTGGTTATCCAGCAGTTTGCCCTCATGCATTAGCATGGCTGTCTGTATGTTTTCAGGCTGCTTGAGAAGCCACAGTGACTACAGAGCACGTACTGGTTAGAGATTTGAGTCAATTAGGTGGTGTAACCTGTGCCAGAGTGCTGATAGGGTACCGTGGCGAAGCAGTGTCTCAGTGATGGCTAGGTGGAGTAGTTGTTCAGGTGAAGGTGACGGGTATTGTAGTATGAGCATCTTCATTGTCTTGTATCTGTCAGCGGTTGGTGTGTGCAATAGGAGGTCACTGATAAGATCAGTGTTGGTGCAGAGTTAGTTCAAAAGTGCCAAAAACTTTTTGTGGTCATCTTGAGTCCTTACCAACTGTATCATGCACTCACAGAATGCAAACCATACTTGCAGAGAATCAAATTGCACTGGCAGCAGATGTAAATTGAAGTGTGGCCAGTGTTGATCTGCCTGATGCTAAGGAGCAGGTGCCATGGTGCAGGTTCATGAACAACTTTGGTGGTGCTGGTAGAGGTGGCAGCTGGTACAGTGGCATGATAGGTGTGTTGGTAATGCAGATGTCATGACCAATTATAACAGGACATGGCACAATGTCATGATGGCTGGTGCATCGGCATCATGAAGGGCAGCATCATAGCAGGATACCGATGAACATGGCATAGTGGATGGATCCTGCTGGTTCATGGCAATTGTGGTGGATGGCACATCAGTGTAGGTCACCCAACACAGCGGCTCTTATAGGTACTCCTTGTGTTTCCACAGTGTGTGTGTCATAATTGCAGTCAGACTCGTCATACAGATATGCTGTGGTCATGATGTGTGAAAACCCTGTGCTGTTGTAGGTAGACATGGTGTGCCTGCTTGTTGAGTGATGTCATGTGGTAGGCGTGGCCCAGAGCACAGCATGGCTGCTGTTGGTGTGACATAATCGTCATGATGTGACATGGGTTGGGGCATGGCCGTAACAAGTGTGACATCACCTGGGTGATGTATGGTATCATACAGAACATAAAGCTCAAAGATTCCAAGACTTACCAAGCGGGAAAGCGCCGGTAGATAGGCACAATGAATAAAATACACAAACACACACACAGAATTTCGAGCTTTCGTAACCGGCGGCTGCTTCGTCAGGAAAGAGGGAAGGAAAAGGAAAGATGAAAGGATGTGGGTTTTAAGGGAGAGGGTAAGGAGTCATTCCAATCCCAGGAGCGGAAGGGGGGAAAATGGATAGGTATATACTCGCGCTCGCACACACACACACACTCACACACACACACACACACACACACACACACACACACACACACACACACACACACACATATATATCCATCCATACATACACAGACACAAGCAGACATATTTAAAGGCCTGCACCACAGCCTTTAAATATGTCTGCTTGTGTCTGTGTATGTATGGATGGATATGTGTGTGTGTGTGTGTGTGTGTGTGTGTGTGTGTGTGTGTGTGTGTGTGTGTGTGTGCGCGCGCACTTTCCCGCATGATAAGTCTTGGAATCTTTGTTTTTAATATATTTTTCCCATGTGGAAGTTTCTTTCTATTTTATTTAGAACATAAAGCTCAGGCGTAGGTCATGGGAAAATGTGGTCTGGTACAGGAACGTCACTTGTAGTACAGATCTGTCTGCAATAACCTGTAAATATAAGTTCCCTGCAGTGGAAGGCAGCCGTATATGGTGGCAATAGTTTCTCAACAGTTGCAGTACTCTGGAGGGTGTCCATACTTTGGTTTGTTGCACATGAAATGTTGACACACACTGAGTCATTTGAATGAAAATGAGTGTGGTGTAGTTCATTAACACTGTCACTGATCGGTATATTATTAGCACTGGCTAGAAGGGAGATGGGTAAGGTGGCAGGCAGCCATTGTTCACCATGTATGGTCACTGTTGTTGTAGCGCAGTTAATTAAGGGAGTGGCAGGCTTTGTCTCACCACCTTCACTGATAACATCATACTTGATTTGCAATGTAGCGTGTTCATCCATTTAGTGAGAGGGAATGATGCCCTGGTTTGGTGATTGTTGAAACAATGGGAACATTGTTGATGATTTGAGAACCACAGTTTGTAAAGGGATATCGTCCTCTAGCATTACCTTTCCTCAACAGAAACAATAGATAGAACAAAAAAAAAATACTTTTTTGAATAGGTTAATAATACCTCAGCTGTTTTGCTAAAAGGATTTTATATGATTTTGTACACAATGTGTTACAATGCAAGTTAAAATTCGTAAAAAGAATTTAATTAATTTTATTTATTACAGTCGATATACACTAACTGTGAATGCACAGTTAAAATTATTTTCTGTTAGAAATGTTTGGAATTATGAAATATTTGGCACATTTAAAATATCTATTATTATTTGTGCAATTTGGCATTATTTATGATGTTAATTTCTGGATTCATTTATAAGATAATAATATAAATTAATAGAAAGTAATTTGTCAAGAAAATCTGTAAACTCTTTGAAATTTTGTTAGTACCACAGAGTGAGGTAGTAGTGGGCATGCCTCTGATGTGATCAGACGTGATTTTATTTTTGGGAAGAACAATGTAATTTTTGTCTTAGTTGATGTGGAAATTGTAAAGACAGTGTGATGTTGAAAAATGTGAGAGAACAAAATTTCCAAGTAAACAAAAAAAAAATACAGTGCAAGCTAACTTCAAATTTATTATGTCAATTGGAACCTAGAGAATCTATAACGTCAAAAATTTCAAAATCAAATATCAACCCCATGAAGAACTGGAGCCAACTACAAGAAAAAAAGTAAAAATTATATTGTAAATCTTACTCCTGTTAAAACTTATTAACATAGTTAACCATACCATAAAGACAGTGACATTCAACAAATAATGTGAGGGAGGAGTAGATTACAAGTTGTACTGGTTATATCATTTGGGACTTGGCAAGAACACCAAATAGATGTACAAATAAATTGTCTGTAGTGATTCCAGGCAATGAAGCACAATCGTGAGGCTTATTCTCCAGTGCTGTGCCAGCATGAGTATAACTCAGTATTTCAGAGTGCAGTTGAAAAGAAAATAACAGGGTCACCACTGTAGGTAGTGGGAAGCAGGTGTGGTAATTACAATGATAAACAATCACTCGTACACCCATCACTTACTATGAATGCTTTCATTCTCACAGTGTATACACAATGCATGTAGCATACAGCATGTACTACAGAGAACTGATTTGGCAAAGACACAGTTGTTTCTGCTGTAGTAGGACAGCGGTATTATTTGGATGTAGAGCCAGTGGTTCTACATCGCCACAACTCTTTTTCAGTTCCAGACCACATGCCCTGACCCTGAATGTGTGTCTTCAATACAGTGATTTCCATTACCTTCTGTATCCTCCTGCAATTGATTGTTACTGGTCTCTCACCTTTTAGGGGCAGCTCCCCCAGATGACCAAGAGGTGAAACCCATCTTAGAATATTGCTCGTATGTATGGGGTCCATATGAAACTGAACTTACAGGGTATTCAGTATGTTCAAAGGTGAGCAGCACAAAAGATAACACATTTTATTGACTCAGAAGAGAATGTCTGGAAATGTTGAGATACCTGAAGTGTAAACTGGATGAAGTGGTCATCAGTTATCCCACATAAGTCTACTTACAAAGTTTCAAGAAACAGCATTATCTGAGAAATCTAGTAAAATGCTTCAACCTCCAACATATCACTTGAGCAGGGGTCACAATGACAAGATTCAACCAATTACAGTGTGCACAGGCCATTTCAGCAGTCATTATTCCTGTACCCCATATACAATAACAGAAAGAAACTCTAACACATGGCACAATGCTTAAGCACTTCAGAAGTGGTTGGCAGAGCATGTACATAGATGCAGACGTAGATATATTGGCCAATGTCTGTTTTCATTTTTTGTGTTGATACTAATTACATATATTATTACCCCCAAAATTTGCTAGATAAGATGAGCATCATGTTCCTTGCTCAAATTCTATCTATACAATAAGATCTGATTCACACTTCCAAAAATACCTTTTGTATAGTAAATTATTCCCTTTCCCTGGCAATAGCCACTGAAACAGATGAATTTCATAAAGAAGAGTCATCTGCTCAATAGAGAGTGTCAAGAAGTCAAATATGGAGACCAAGGTGGCTAAGCAAGCAGTGTATCTCAACTTCTTCCTGTTTTGCTGTATGCAGTGTTGAAATGTTTCAAATGGTAAGGGGAAAATGTGCAGGTACTCTATAACATATAAGCAACATTTAATCATTGGAAATTAATATGTTGTACTCAGCCAAAATACATAAATAAATTCTACTTGCATCTACAGTATCTCACTAGTAAGGAAAAGCTACCATCATCCTCGTTATTGTGATTTCTATAATTGGCAAGTTTATTAAAACTTAGCTCTAGGAGATTCAGTTTTTCACAACTCTCTGTTGTTCATAGTATATATTCTGTATATGTGAAAGGAATAAAATACAATTAGTCTCACTATCCAGCATTTATACTGTACTGATCAGTACTCCCACTTACCTTTACCCTTTTGCCCACTGATGTCTTCACCAGGTTCGCACTTAACGTATGGATCTCCAACAAAACCTTCCACACATTGACATCTGGGGAGTTGTCCCTCCTTGTCTATGAGAATAGCAGATACTGCATGTTCTCCACAGCTCTCAGACATATGTCTTTGTGCAATGAATGAATTTCCATCTGTAATTATATGTTACATTAAGTAACTGAGTAAATGATGAAATGCAACAGTGTTACACTACCACAGGCTTTATAGCTGTGACATGTCAGATCTCTTAATTTGTAGGTTAGAAAGCTTAAAAATAGAAATGGATAAATTAAAGTTAGATATTGTGGGACTTAGTTAAGTTTGGTGGCAGGAGGAAGAAGACTTCTGGTCACATGAATGCAGGGTTATAAATACAAAATCAAAAAGGGGTAATGAAGGAGTAGGTTTAATAATGAGTAAAAAAATAGGAGTGCAGGTAAGGTACTACAAATAGCATAGTGAATGCATTATAGTAGTCAAGATACACACGAAGCCTAACACAGTAGTACAAGTATATATGACAGCTAACTCCACAGATGACTAAGAGATTGACGAAATGTATGAGGAGATAAGAGAAATTATTCAGATAGTGAAGAGAGACAAAAATTTAATAGTTATGGCTACTGGAATTCGATAGCAGGAAAAGGAAGAGAAGGAAAAGTAGTAGGTGAATATGGACTGGGGGTAAGGAATGAAAGAGGAAGCTGCCTGGTAGAATTCTGCACAGTGCATAACTTAATCCTATCTAACACTTGGTTTAAGACTCATGAAAGAAGGTCATATATGTGAAGGGGCCTGGAGACATTGGAAGGTATCAGATAGATTATATAATGGTAAGACAGAGGTTTAGGAACCAGGTTTTAAATTGTAAGATATTTCCAGAGGCTGATGTGAACTCTGACCACAATTTATTGGTTGTGAACTGTAGACTAAAACTGAAGAAACTGCAAAGAGGTAGAAATTTAAGGAGTTGGGACTTCGGTAACCTGAATGGGATAACCATGCCTCTCGACTCATATAACTGCCTTCTGGTTTCTGTATAAATTTTAAGTAGCATTTCACTCCCTGGACCCCTACCACCTTCAGAATTTGAAAGAGAGTATTCCAGTCAACACATTTCTACGGAATCCAAACTGACCTTCCCCTAGGTTGGCTTCTACCTGTTTTTCTGTTTGTCTGCAAAGAATTTGTGCTAAAGATGAAAGGATAAAGAAAGAATAATTGCTTTCAGTGGTTTGCTGTCAATACTCATAAGAACAAATCTGTCTCTGTAGTTTTCACAGTGATTAACCATCTGTCCTACTTTCACCCTCACAAAGGATCCACCTCTAGTAATATCATTTATTGTTGCTGTTTGTATTCCCCTTTATTCATCTGGCCAGTAATCCTTACCTTCTTTCCATTTGACTTCACTGACACCCACTATACCTGTATATGGATGAGCATTTCCATTTCCCTTTTCATATATTCTACCTTCCTTACTACTTTCATACTTCTGACATTCCATGCCCAGACACATGTAACGTGACCCATTCATTGGTTGCTCAGTCTTATTGTCTCCTGCCTGGCAGTCCCCACCAGAGGTCTGGAATCTTTTGCCAATGGACAGATGATCATGACACTTTTTCCATTACAGACCACATGTCACATCCCTGCATATGTCTCTTAATATAGTGATTTCCATTTCCTTCTGCAACATCCTGTGACTGACTGTTGCTCATTCTTCTACCTTTTAAGGGTTGTTTGCCCCAGTTGGGCAAGAGGTGAATCCCTCCTTAGAATATTGCTAATGTGTGTAGGCCCTTTACCAAACTGAACTAACAGAGTATTGAATATATTCAAACACATTTTTTTGCCTCACAGGAGAAAGTCTGGACGTATTGGCATATCTGAATTAGCAACTGGCTGAAGATAGACAACAGTTATCCCACATAACCCTACTTACAAAGTTTTATGAAATAGCATTATTTGATAAATCTAACAACTTACTTCAACCTACAACATATCACTCCAGTAGAGCTGCAATGACAATATGAGATCAATTACACCATGCAATTGTTATTTCAGCAGTCATTATTCCTACACTCTGTGCATAGTACTGGAACAGAAAGAAGCTCTAACATGTGGCACAATGGTTAAGCACTTCAGAAGTGGTTAGCATAACATGTACATAAATGTACATAGATATGCTGGGCAATGGCTATTTCAATTTGTGAGGAAAGATAATTGACACACCATTTTAACTTTTATGTTCATACTGATTACATGTCTAGTTAACCACAAGAACTGCTCAATAAGATGAGCATCCTGTCTTTTACACAAATTTTATCTATACAATAAGTTTGGATGCACATATACAAAAATACTTGTTGTACAGCAAATTGTTTCCTCCCCTGATCATAGTCAACAAAAGAGATGATTTCATAAACAAGACTTCTCTTCTCAATGGAGAATATAAAGGAGTCAAATATGGAAACCAAGGTGGCTGAGCATGTGGTGTATCTCAACTTCTTCCTCTTTTGCTGTATGTAGTGTTGAACTGTTTCAAGTGGGAACTGAAAGATGAGCAAGTACACTATTGTGTATAAGCAACATTTATTCACCTTAAATTAATATGTTGTACTTGGTCAATACACATAAATAAATTTTGTTTGTATCTATAGTATTTTACTAGTAAGGAAAAACTACCATCCCCCTCATTATTGTGATTTCTATAACTGGCAGTTTCATTAAACCTAAGCACTTGGAGGTTTAGTTTTTTATAGCTCTCCATTGTTCATAATACCGGGCCATCAAAAAGTCAGTATAAATGTGAAAACTTAATTAACCACAGAATAATGTAGATAGAGAGATAAAAATTGACACACATGCTTGGAATGACATGGGGTTTTATTAGAACAAAAAAAAAAAAAAAAAAGTTCACAATATGTCTGACAGATGGCACTGGACAGCAAAACGTCAGTGACTGCACATGACAATCGTGTATAAGGAGCTGTAATGAGAGAGAGAATCAGATGCCCCAGCATGTTGACATTGCCTGAAAAGGCACTTTTAATGAAGCTCTATTATCAGAATGGGGAATGTTCTAGTTCAGCGTTATGATCCTATCGCCATAGGAAGGGGATTTGAATGGGTAAAGGTCCGTTGACAAATGCAGCTGTGGCGAGAATGATTTTGAAGTTCAAAGATAGACCCCATAGTGGTCAACTGAGCACAAGGTGTAATGCTGCTGAAACAGTTCAGGAAGAAATGGAGACTGTAGTGCGTTTGTCTATGCACAGGGAAGTCAGCGCTCATGCAGTCGCACGTTGCACCAGCATTCCATACACTACTGTTTGGATGGCACTTAGGCGTACCCTCCGATGCTATCCGCACAAAATCCATCAACATCATGAACTGTTACCTGGTGATTTAGTGAAGTTGAGGCCATTTGCAGTGTGGGCGTTTCAAAAGATGGTGGAAGATGACAATTGGTTGAGTAACTTGTTGTGGACCGACAAAGCCCATATCATGCTCCGAGGGTCTGTCAATGCCCACAACTGCAGAATTTGGGCTACTGAAAATCCTAGAACTGTCATGTAAACTCCATTGAACTAAGAGAAAGTCACGGTATGGGTTGTATTTACCACATCTACTGTTGTCGGGCCTTTTTTTTCTTGGAGGAAATCTGTGATTCTGGTTTTGTAACTGCTACTATGACGAGTGAGAGGTATGACAATGTGTGACAGAATTGCATCATCCCCAGACTGTCTGATAAACACCTGCTGGAACGTATGATTTTTATGCAGGATGGTGATCCACCTCATATTGCTAGACACGTGAAAGATCTGTTGTGCACCTAGTTTGGTGATATCATGTGCTCAGCCACCACTTTCGTCATGCTTGGCCTCCCAGGTCCCCAGACCTCAGTCTGTGTGATTTTTACCTTTGGGGTTACCTGAAGTCGCAAGTGTATCATGATCGACCAACATCTCTAGGGATGCTGAAAGACAACATCCGATGCCAATGCCTCACCATAACTCCAGACATGCTTTATAGTGCTGTTCACAACATTATTCCTCAACTACAGCTATTGTTGAGGAATGATGGTGGACATATTGAGCATTTCCTGTAAAGAACATCATCTTTGCTTTTTCTTACTTTGTTATGCTAATTATTGCTATTCTGATCAAATGAAGTGCCATCTGTCGGACATTTTTTGAACTTTTGTATTTTTTTGGTTCTAATAAAACGTCATATCATTCCAAGCATGTGTATCAATTTGTACCTCTCTATCTACATTATTCCATGATTTATTCAGTTTTCAAATTTATACTGACTTTTTGATCACCTGGTATATATTCTGTATATGTGAAAGAAATAAAATACAATAATTGTCACTGTTTAGAATTTGTACTGTATTGATCAGTACTCCCACTTACCTTTACCCTTATGCCCGTTGACATCTTCACCAGGTTCACACTTAATGTATGGGTTTCCAACAAAACCGGCCATACATTGACATACGTAGAGTTGTCCATCCTCATCTATGACAATAGCAGCCACTGCATGTTCTCCACAAGTCGCTGACATGTGTCTTTGTGAAATTAATGAATCTGCATCTGTAATTATGTGTTGCATAAATTAACAGAGTAAGCAGTGCATGAATTTCTTTGATATCAACTGCAACAGTCTTACACCACCATGGTCTTTACAGGTGTGAAATTTTGGTAATATACTTGGAGCTGAGAGTAGACAAATATAATGAACTCCAACAGTGTATTATATGAGTATGTGTCAATATAGCTCATGTTTCAGTGGAAAGGCTTTGACAGGTAGCAACTGGCACCATAGTTTTTTTACTGTGTCAGATGATGTGGCTATGTAGACAACATTGTCTGATTAATTCTGACAGTTATAAGACCAAGTGTAGGTTACAGTAGATGCATTAGCAGCTAGTATTTTATTAGCCATAAAATTGATTTCAGTGTATAAATTTCAGTAAGAAAGAAAAAAGTAGACTGAACTGACAGCAGAATCTTTGAGGAGGACCCTACAAACATCTTTGTATTGCCAGGTGTGAGGGCTACATGTTTGTAAAATCACAGAATTTGTATGTCAATCCCAAAAGAAGTTACTATTTTAAAATCTCAATTCACAAAAAGATGAAATAAAAAGCAAATTAAAATAAATTTATACCAATGGACTTGCTGCACTGGTAACAACAGTTTCTGTCAGATCACCAATTTTGTTGGGCTTGGCTAACAGTGGGGTGGGTGGCTGATCAATGTGTTTAACACTGCTTGCAAGTGGGGTGCACTCTGCTCTTGAGAGGAAAATTGAGGAGCTGCTTGTGTGAGACTAGTGACACCAGTCTTGTAAACTGACAACTGCTGGAAGTGTGATGTGATGACCACACGCCCCTCTATATCAACTTCAAGTGATGGCTATGGGCTAAGAATGACATGGTGGGGCCTTCCGAGGTCAAGGACAAAGCTGGAGTTGAAGGATATCTTTCACGAAAATATAGAAATGCTAATAAATATGGATGAACTTATAGTCTCAACAAACTCATTTATTTACTCAAAATGTACAGTTATCTACTTTATTCAATATGTGTAGCTCTTACTTCTTCAAATTAAATACTTCATCTAATTCAGGCACACTTCCTAAGAAGAGAATTTCATTATAACTGAGAATTAAAATGTGCAAAATAAGCAAATAATCTGATTTTTATTCTCAAAATCTGTGTGTTGACTCAGCTTTAACTGATACAACAGACCTCCAACGTATTTTGTATACTTTGTTTCATTCAGTACTGGAATTTACATTAAGCATTATCTAAAATTTACAAAATTAAATGTTAAAGCAAACTGTTTGGAAGGATGATGATTTTAGTTGTATAAGAGAAACAGTAGAAAATATAATAAGGTTTAGCCAGTATAGTCCCTAAATGGAGATGCAAATGTATTTTAAAACAGCTTGAATTAATGTTTCAGAAATGATTCAAGTTTAAAATAAAGACTGTCATCTGCTGAGATTTTAATATTGTAATCGGAGATTGAAAACAACAAGACTGCTGAACAGTTTTTAACATTTTGAGATCTTCAAACTTACTTTCCACAAACAAGTGTGCTACTAGTAGTTTTGCATATATACTCAATATTATTGTTAAGTTACACAGACAGGAATATGTGGCGAGCCTTGCTGATTATTTTTAGCACTTATTCAAATGAATTTAGTATGGAATGGGTAAGAGATCAGAGGGAGGAGCACATTATGTTATTTATTGAGAAGTTGAAATTGCAAACTGGTACTCCATATATTTAAGTCAAATGGAAAGAACTAGAGTGAAAAATTATGTCTTTTATTTATTTATTTTTTTAAATGGAGACTTACAGTTTTCATGTTCCTCATTAGTAAAAATTAGCTCTGCACATAAATATAAAAATACAGAAATTATGTGGTACACAAAAGAAGTGATATAACCCGGAGGAAACATTTTCAAACTGTATTGAATCTATAAAAATGATGATAACTGAGTGGCTGGAGAGAGAGATTTGGATTACAAAGCTAAGCTCATACAAGCAAAAAAAATAAAAAAAATAAATAAAGTATGTGAATGTTCATAGAAAGAGCTCAAAATAATTGTAAGGCAGTGTGAGGAGTTATTTGACAAGATGATTCTTACAGCCAGGTATGTCTAAATCTGTTGTATCCAGGAGAGCTGAATGATTTCTTTATAACGCCAGTTGAAGAACTTGAAGACAAAATTAAGACCACAGACACATCTGCGAGGGATCTGCTTGATCCTCAATTGTCTGAGGGACCTTTGTTTCATTGAGATAAAATCATTTGTGTTGATTTCTGTAAAACAGTTTCCAAATTATTCAGTTCCAATAATATGGACTGCTACTATATGTCTAATTATGTTGTTAAATCAACTGTTCACTTAATAAGTAAGCCACTGAGTTTTATTTTCAATGAACATTTATGCTATGGATTATCAACCACCATATTTACCTCCAGATGCAAGTTAAAACTTTAGAGAAATCTTTAACTTATTAATGCATTTGTTCCTCCATAGTATACTTGTTGGAGGAGATTTCAATTTGTCAACAACTGATTGCATTAATTGCTATTTTCTTAATGGTGGGTGTTGTAAGACATCATGCAAAAAAATACTAAATGCTTTCTTTGAAAACTACTTGGAACAAATGGTTCAGAAGCCCATTTATGAAGGAAAAATACCTTTCAGCTCTGATCTCTTTGATGGTGCCCATGTTGAAACTAGTATCAAGAGACCACAGACAGCTGCAGCAACAGTGGATACTGAAATACAAATGGAAACTAAAACACACAGAAAGATTTAAATGCTCAGTACTCACAACACTTAGTTCTGGGTAGGAGCATGTAGAAGAATGGTTGATCAAATTTAGAAGACTAGGCAACAAAGTACTGGATAGTTACGTGTATAGTAGAATAGTTCATGATGGAAGTGAGCCTCCATGGTAAACAGCCTCTGCAAAGAAACTTCTAAAGAAACAGTGAGTAATGCACTGTAGCTGTTAAACAAAGAATAAGCCCATAGATAGAGAGACGCTTAATGAAACACATTTGGCTGTCGAAAGGGCAATGCCTCCCACCTTCAATGAAAATTGTAGTGAAATCTTATAAAAGATCTCTCACAGTACTCAAACAAGTTCTGGCCATATGTCAATACTGCCAATGGCACCAAAGTTAGTGTCCAGTGAGATGTAGTTGATCTACTGAGACAGCTGGGTAATTCATATAACAGTAGGCAATAAATGCTTGAAGTGAATATGTGGTACATTGTAATTGTTTGTTGTGTTGATATATATTTGTGACTGTGTTTCCTTCTGTCAAGTGTATTAATCATTCACAAAACTTCATTTGACATAATTCAGTGACATGTAAAAGACAAAGTTCACCATCTCATTTGTTGAGCAGTTATGACTGTATAAACAGTCATTTAAATAGTTTCAGGTCCATGAAGACATTAATTTAATCATGTAATAAAATTTCTGTGTAATGTATGTAGAATGTTCAAACAGAAGTCTACTGAAAACATTTCAAAATAAAGCACACTAATGTTCAAAATGTAAACATTTCACACATTAAGAACCTTTAATACACCTATAAGGACATTTGTTTGTATGAATTAAATATACTTTGACACTGAAACAGCAAATGTATTGGCAACAAAAATAGTTAATGCATACAACTGAAATTTACACATCTCAAAAATAATTGTTCAAAACTGAAATATTATGAAATTTTGTTCAAGAAATATTTATCTGAGGTATGCCATTTGTTTATGCAGAATATCTTGTCACATTTAAAACTTGGTAAACATTTGATTCCTCATTGTATAGCAAGTTACATCAAAACTGTAACAACGTAAAACTTATTGGTAACTGTTGCTCATTTACAAAAGAGCCAATGGAAGGCCAACTTTGATTGTGGTGGTTGCACAGAGTTGTTGATGCTCTTAGTGCGTCAGTTGTTGGAGTCATCAATTTGAAATAAGAAATGTATCACCTGACAACCATTTATCTGAAATATTCATACTGTTTTAAATGATGAGTTAATGTATATCAATGAGACATGAAACATGGGATATTGTTCCATAATTTGAGCTGCAGTCTGGACATCTCATCAACCCAAGACCACAGGCAAACCTTCCACTAAAGTATTATTCAAGATTAAATACATTCCTTCTCTCACAATGTTATATCATATGTGATTATTTTAATTTGGTTGCAGTTTTACATTTACATAACTGACTGTTGATATGAAGGTATGTGAGACTAGAGGCACACAGGAGACAGAAAAACCAAAACTGAGGGTAGCAAAATAAAAGCAGAACCTGTCAACATAAATATCTGTATCAGTGGCAATTAGAAACTGTTGAAAGTACTAAAAGAGAGAGAGAGAGAGAGAGAGAGAGAGAGAGAGAGAAAGGCTCTGAGCACTATGGGACTTAACTTCTGAGGTCATCAGTCCCCTAGAACTTAGAACTAATTAAACCTAACTAACCTAAAACATCACACACATCCATGCCCGAGACAGGATTCGAACCTGCAGCCATGGCAGTCATGCGGTTCCAGACTGTAGTGCCTAAAAACGCTAGGCCACACTGGCCGGCTCTCAAATAACATTCTGAAACCCATGCATTTAGGCAGTCAGGTTTATACAGTATTTCATGACTTCTGAAAAGTATTTGGCTTGGTACCACATCAGCTTTTATTAACAAAAGTACAACTATATTTGGTATATAATAAAATTTATGACTGGACTGAGGCTTTCTTGGTAGGGAGGAAGCAGTATGTAATCTTGGAAGAAAAGTCATTGGCAGAATTATAAATAACTTGAGGCATGCTTCTGTAATGTGTACTGGGACCATTCTCTTTCACCTTATATGTTAATCACCTGGTAGACAATATTAGGAGCAACCTCAGAGTTTTTACAGATGTATTTGTCAACAATGAATTATCACATAAACAAGAAGCTGCACAGTTTTCCAAGCAGATGTTGTTAACGTTTCGAAGTGGTGCAAGGATTTGCAGCTTGTTTTAAATGAATAGAAATAAAAAAAGTATAAACTTCAGAAATCAAAATTATATGATACCCTATGACAACGATATGAATGATTCACATTTGGAAGCAATCAGTTCATACAAATACCTGATTGTAATAGTTTCCATTGGTATAAAATACACATAGATCTCAGTCATAGATGAAGCAAGTGGCAGAATTTGATTTATTGGAAAATACAAGAAAAATCAATCTGAAAAGGAGGTTGCTTACAAAACACTTATGAATTCCATTTTAGAATATCACTCATGTGAGTGGGGAACATACCAAACTGAACTAACAGGGTATTGAATATATTCAAAGAAGGTTAGCACAAAAGGTAACAGGTTTGTCTGACTCAAAGGAGAATATTGGGAAATGTTGCCTTACTTCAATTGGCAACTGCCTGAAGATAGACATCAGTTATTCCACCAAAGGTTACTCACAAAGTTTAATTAAATAGTGTTATTTGCAGAATCTAATAACATACTACAATGTCCAACATATCACTGGCACAGGGGCTGCAATGACAAGATTAGACTAATTACAGTGTGCACAGGCCATTTCAGAAGTCACACACAATGTGGAAACAGAAAGAATCTCTAGCATGTGGCACATTCCTTAAGCACTTCAGAAGTGGCTGGCAGAGCATGTACACAGATGCAGAAATAGATATACTGGGCAATGTATCTTTCCATTCGCGAGGAAAGAAAATTGACCCACTGTTTTAACTTTTATTTTTGTAAGATGGGCATAATGTTCTTTGCATAGATTTTATCTAACTTCTGATCTATGCATCCAAAAATACTTGTTGTGTAGTAAATTATTTTAAATTATTTCATGCCCCTGACCGTAGCCAATGCAACAGGTGAGTTTCATAAACAAGACTTCTCTAGTCAATAGAGAATGAGACCAAGATGGCTAAGCATGGGGTGTATCTCAACTTCTTTATCTTTTGGTGTATGTAGAGCTGAAATGTTTCAAATGGGAGCTGAAAAATATGCAGGTCCACTATTGTGTATAAGCAACATTTATTCATTGGAAATTAATATGTTGTACTCTGTTTAAATTCTGCTTGCACCCACATTATCTCACTATTAAGGAAAAGCTACCATCGTCCTCATTATTCTGATTTCTGTAATGGACAGGTTTATTAAAACTTAGCTCTTGGAGATTCAGTTTTTCATAACTCTCTGGTATTCATAATATATATACAGTATATGTGAAGGGAATAAATTACAATTACTCTCACCACCTAGTTTTTCTACTAGACTGATCAGTACTCCCTCTTACCTTTACCCTTTTGCCCATTTATGTCTTCTCCAGGTTCCAACAAAACATGTGGAGTTGTCCCATACTCCTCTATGACAATAGCAGCCACTACATGTTTTTCGCAAGTCACAGACATATGTCTTCATGCAATAAATGAATCTACATCTATAATTATGTGTTGCATAAAGAAACTGAGTAAATGATTTATGATTTTGTTTGATATGAACTCTGATGAAATGCAGCAGTGTTACATCACCATGGGCCTTACAGTTGAGACATTTTGGGAATATAAGTGGAGGTGAGAGTAGATAAATAGAATGAACTCAAAAGCATCTTATAAGAATATGTGTCCATGTGGTGGATGGTTTAATGAAAAGGCTTTGACAGGTTTTTTAGTAGTAACTGGCACCATCGTTTTCTCCCTGCACCACATGATGTGGGTGTTTAGGTAACATTATGTCATTAATTCTATCAGTTTTAAGGCCAAGTGTTGTTTCTGTTCCAGTTGATGCATTGGCAGCTTGTGTTTTATTACCCATGGTATTGATTTCAGTGTATAAATGTCAGTAAGAAAGAAAAGATTAGTCTGAACTAGCTTCAGAATCTTTGAAGAGGACACTGCCACCCTCTTTGTAATCCCAGGTATGAGGACTATACATTTTTGGAAAATGACAAAATTTACATGTCAGTGCTGAAATAAGTTGGTATCTTAAAATATTGAAACACAAAAAAAAGAAATAAAAAGAAAAACTTCTGGACATTTGTTGACTATACAATCTGCTGAACAGTGTTTGCAAGTGGGGTGCACTCAGCCCCAGAGAGGCAAATTGAGGAGCTACTTGACTGAGAGTAGTAACTCTGATCTCATAATCTGATAGCGCATGGGGCCGTGATGTGATGACCACATGCGCCTCCTTAGCCACATCCAGTGACAGTTGAGGGCTGAGGATGACTTGTTGGACAGTCAGTGCCATCAGGCCTTCCAAGGTTTGTTTAAATGGAGTTCAGTTTAGAAATAAATTTACTGCTCCTACATATTAGAAGGTTAAATTTTAAATGTTTGTGCATCTGTTTATAATTATAATGAAAATTGCAGTATGTTAAACACAAGCAATGTTGAGGAAAGGCAACATATCAATGTGGTACATAGACCCCTTTGATGCCTAAGAAAATTGCACTCCAATCTGCCCAAAGTAGTGTCCCTTTAATCTCGGTGATTTCTAATACTGTTACTGTGTCTTTCTTGGATATAATTTCATCTGAAAGCCAGAGCTGCAAAGTAAATGTAAGTGGAGTTGAAACAGCTATGAAGAAGCAAGATACTGCTAGGTGGACAAAACTGTGGAGCTGAAAGAGCACTCATTTATTTATTCAACATGTACAGCTGTCTATTTTATACAATATACATAGCTCTTACTTCTGCTAATAAATACTCTATTTACTATATGAACACTTCCAAAGAAGATAATTGCATGACATTGGAATTAACATATCCAGAAAAACCCATCTAGTTTTCAGGTCAATTGAATGACAAATATTCCTAGGGACAGAACCTGATGTACTGAGCTTCTTGATATCTGTGTGTTGACTCAGCTTTAACTTATACAATAGGCCCTCTAAGTATTTTATGTACTACATTTCATTCATTGTATGACCATTAGTGTCTACTTCTGCTGCTAGCAAGTTATGTGTGCTTATTTGAAGTTGCAGAATACGAATTGTTATGTGAGATGAAGACTTGAACCGTTTTTCTGCAAACTATCTGCAGGTCTGTCGAGTTTTCATCTGAGATGTATCACAGAAAGGTAAGTTTGGGTTCTTAATATGTATGCCTTTATCAGTAGCTAACATTACCATTTTTAGCCTTTTGTCTAGGTGATAGGAACACTATTATAATGAAAAGGAAAACTTGATTCATAGCAGTTCAAGAATATTTAAGAAAATACATTATTACCGTGTGAACCTGGCAAACATCTTCTAACATTCACCCTGTAAATTCTCTCTGAATAATTTATTGAAATCAGCATTTATGGTTCTTTGACACTGTACAGTTCTCTGTTTTGTTAAGCCTGACTGGTGAGGATGTTTCATTGCTACTATGAAGGGGGATCAAATATATAAGGGATTTTTGTTTCTGAACATCAACAGTCGGTAGGACTGGCCCCGTGCCTCTGCTATGCTTAGGCAGGATTGTTAGAAGTGAGGAGAGCATGCTGTTAGATATTTCCCGCCACTTTCTCAGTAATGCTCATGATGTCTGAGCAACAGGTGCACCCCTCCATTGCACAACTCATAATTATAAAATTGCTTGCTCGTGAAGGAGTTACAGTGGTAGAAATTTGCCAAAGATTAATGCACAGATCGGTGATCAACCATTAACAAGGGCATGTTTGTTCACCTTGCATAAAAAGTTCAATGAAGGACGAGAACATGTGGAAAATCAGCAACACGATAACTGTTCTCGGACCAGCATTACAGACAAAAACATTCATGCAGTTAAAGACATTATTGATGATGATCAATGGACTATAGTATCAGAAACTGTACAAAAAGCCTGAATCAGTTGTGTGAGTTGTCAAGCAATCATCACAAATGACCTACAATTATGTAAAGAGTGTTCCAGATGGATTCCTAAAGTTTTGAATGAAAATCTGAAGTTGAGACATTTGGAGGTCTGTCAGAGACTTACAGCAAGGTTTGCAAAAGAAGGTGATGCATTTTTGAGTCAGATCGTCAGCTGTGAAAAAACACGGGTTCACCACTACACACCAGATTCAAAACAGACCAGTAAAGAGTGGTGGAGGAAAGGGGAGACAACACCAGTGAAAGCCAAGACACGACTGTCAGCTGGCGAGGTCCTTTCAACCTTTTTTTTTTTATCAGAAAGGCATTTTACTGCTTGATGTTTTTCATGAGTGATACACAATCAATGCTGCTTACTAGTGTGAGCTGTTGAACAAGGAGAGAGTTGCATATTTCTGCAAAAGACGAGACCAATCAATTCGACAGGTCATCCTCCTCCACGACAATATGGGACCCCATACTGTAGCTCTAACTGTCTCTAAGCTACAGGAAATGCACTGGACTACAGTTGATCATCCTCCTTACAGTGTGGACTTATTGCAGCGCACTGTTCTGTGCTCTCTCTCCTCTTCTACACATCCTCTACACTTGTAATAAGTCCAGATCACCTGCTCTTATTCGCCAACTTCAGTATGCTGATGGCCTCAGGCCCCCATCCCAAGAATTTGCATATAGTCAAAAGAAAGTTCTTCCTTTAAATCATTGACCATCAAAAAAGTGGCAGATATCAAAACAAAAGATGAACATATAGAAAGCAACTGAAATTGCCCAACAGAGGGGAGGTCACTAGACCTGAAGTGTTACTAATTTGATTACACATAGAGATGCAAAGGAACTTCTAGCAGCAATGTGCTGTAGACCTCTTGAGAACCAAAGCATTCCTAATGATGGGAAAAAAGTGCAGGTGATTTCCATTTTCAAGAAATATCATCGAACACATGCACAACATTATAGGCCTATATCTCTGATGTTGGTTTGTTGTAGACTTTTGGAACATGTTTTGTTTTATGATTTTGTATTATGGCATTTTTGGAAACAGAGAATCTCCTCTGTGGGGACCAGCATGGGTTCCAAAACAACAATATTGTGAAATACAGTTCACTCTGTTCTTACATGAAATACAGAAAGCAGTAGATACAAGTATACTTGATTTCCGAAAGGGATTCAGTACAGCTTGCACTGCCACCTAATGAACAAAATGAGAGCTTATGGAGTATCAGATCAACTGTGTAAATGGATTTAAAAGCTTGCAGCAAACAGAACGCAGAAAATCACTCTGAATAGAAAGAAGTCTTTAGGCATAAATGTAGTTTCAGGTGTGCCCAGCAAAGTGTTATAGGACCATTGCTTTTTGCAATATGTATACGTGATTCAACAGATAATGCTCGAAGTTTTATGAAGCTCTTCATGTATGATGCTGTTGTATATTTTACAGAGAACTCATGATGGTAGAAAATTGTATCAAAATGCAGGAAGACCTGCAGAGGATTCAACTTTTGTGGAGGGAGTGACAATCGAACCTCAACATAAACAAATGTAACATATTGTGAATACATCAAAAGACCGTATGTTGTATGATTACAAAATTGCAGACATCACTAGAAGCAGTTACTTCTATTTAATATCTAAAAGTATGCATACAGAGTGATCTGACATAAAATTAATCATGGCTGAGAAAGATGCCTGACTGTGATTAACTGGAAGAATCTTCAAGAGATGTAATCCCTCAACAAAAGAAGCAGCTTATAAAACCCTCATCCAAACAACACTTGAATATTTCTCATCAGAATGGGATCTGCATGAGATAGGACGGGTACAGAAAACAGAGAACATCCAAAGAAGAGCAATATATTTGTTGCAGATTCATTCAGCAAGCACAGAAGCATCACAGAGACACCCAACCAATTCCAGAGGCAGATGCTGCAAGACAGGCGTTCTGCACCTCATCAGTGACTACTGTTTAAGTTCTGAGCACGTACGTTCCTAAAAGAGTCAACTAATATATTTCCTCCTACATATAGCTTACAGAAAGACCATTAAGATAAAATTGGAGAGATTCAAACCCTCATGGAGGTTTACCAGCAATTGATCTTCCCATAAACAATGCATGCCTGGAAAGGGAAAGGGGAAATGACACTGGTACTCAGTGTACCTTCCAACACACACCATAAAGTGGCTTGCACAGTGTAGATGTAATGTAGATGTAAATGATGTAGATGTGGTTGATGTGGTCATAGCTGCTGCATATGAAATTGTGGAAGTTTGACTGTGGCAGCACTAGTTGCAGATAGTGCTTCTGCTACTGGACACGAATGTAGTTATGATGGAGGTGGTGATGTAGCAGATGTACAGGTTAGTGACAATGTAGCACATGCTGGAGTGAAGTTATCTGCAAAGGAGGAGTCTGACAAGCAGAATGAGTAAGCATAAGACAGACGGCCATTTGAGTAGCAGACGAAGTGGGAAAAGTGGATGAATGGGAGGGGATAGTGATTATAGGGAAAATGGGAAAGTGGAAATGGGAGTGAAGTACATGTGGGAGTAGATGATTGTGGGTGTTGTAGTTAAGGGGTGTGTAGATTATTAGGGCAGTGACACTATAGCTGGAAAGCAAAAGAGCCTCAGCAGCAGCTGTGACAGGTAGGTGACAAAACAGTGGTGAAGGAGATGACTGGTTGATGAAGACAATGATTGCAGTGAAGGTGATGACTGGTGATGACTGGCAATGAAGGCAGTAGCTGTCAGTGACTCACTACAATGACCGGCAGTGATGGCTAGTAGAAATGGTGCCAACAATATCAAGGAGAGGAAACGTTTCGCTATTGGTTTCCAACACTGAGAGCAACACAGGCAGTAACTTCCCTGGGGCAAAAGGGGTTCTAATCAGAGCACTGCACCTGCATTGCAATCCCACATGATCAGTTTCTCTGTTTGCATAGTGTATGAAAGTCTGTGACCAGACAAAATACTAGCTCTATGGAATAGGGCTACCTTCCCATCCTTACCTAAAATTCCTTCCTCATCTCACCACTCTCTGAAGAGCTCAGTTTAGCTCAAATTTTTAACTTTCTGGACTTTATACTTTTATGTCTTTATGCAATTCAAGTAGTAAATTGCCTTTAAAAATTAGTACAAATGATTTTATTGTCTCAAATTAAATTTCACATTGATGTGCTACCCACTTTATATTAGCAACTAAGGGGAATAAGCCATTTGTCAATAATCCAACTTTGAAATTCTGTGATATGATCTGTGCAGTCATCTTGCATGATGTATTCTTGGAAATTTACTTCTCACCCATTTCTGAAAAGCAATGATGATCATTCAGTATGATTATTTAAAATGATTTCTTTATTTGAGAGCAAACCAAAATATTGTTAACAATATTTTATTCAAAGTGATTTGTTTATAATTAACTAAAATGTAATTTAAATTGTCATTTGAATTATATATGAAATTAAGTGAACTTTTCCAAATTGAATATCAGAACATGTAGAGCAACATGTGGCCCATTTTTTGATGTAAATTACTACAATTGTCTAATTACTTTCAATTGTTATTTTGTAAATCTTACATTTAACAACGTATTAGATTGTTTAGTTTTATATAAAAAGAATTTGTGCATGAGCCATCAAGTTAGTCCCCATTATTGTCTTTTGGTGGCTGTCAGAGGGCCAATGCATATCCCACCAAAGTAAATGGTAACTGGTCACAATATAATACAAGAGAAATGATGAAATGTGCATTTGTCCTTCTTGACTTCTGGTGGCTTGTTTTGTAATTTTGACTTTCATGTTTGTTTCTTACACTATATATTATGATTGTGACAGTAGTCCAGAATTGGATGATCCACCTTACTATTTTTGCTGTCTAGAATTTTGATTTTCTTCTTGAGTAAACACAGATTATTTAAGTTTCTTTTTGATTTTCAATAGTCTGCTAAGATTAGTTTGTTTAGTCTTCATGTTGTATTACCTTAGCTATCTTATGATATATAGACTATTATCCTACTTTGTTTTAAGTCATTGTTTGCTGCTGTATGGCAACACCTCTATCTGTGTATCAGATTCTGTGCTGGGGGTGGTATTCAGGGAAATATATGGAGAATTTGTCTTCTGCTTTCATAACATGCCATAAGTATTCTTCTATCTTTTATACTCTGTCATCCATGTGATGAACATCTAACTAGTTTACCTCTTATCCATATGTATATTTTTCTGTTGCTTAAACCCTTATCATTTTCTGTGTCATATGTTGACCTCAACCTGAGATTTCAGAAATGGCCCAGAAAACAAATCTGCAACTTGATTGCCTTTGAATACTATATATTTATCTGCTTTTTCATTATTAATTTGGACTAGGTGCTAGTACTTTAAGTTCATTTATGTTGTGAATACCCTCAGTGATCACTTGTCTTGTTTAACTAAGTAACTGATTAATTACATGCTAATTGAATGACACACTTAGCCAAGACGAGGTTGAGTAATTTGTACTTTTTATATCATAATATATATGAAGTTACTGTATTCTAAATATTATATGGAAAATCTGGAATGTAAAGCTAAGTTTACTGCTATGACATAACACTTTCCTTTTTCTTAAAGATGATGCTTTGACATTGTGTATCCTGAGTTGCAGATTGAAGATGATTACTCATACATTGAGACTGTACTCATATAACACAAATATGATAATTCTGACATAAATACTTTATACTCAGTCATTACATATGATTTTTGATCTTACACTTACATATATTGTTAGCTCAGAGTCACACTTAAGACGTTAGGTAGGTTTCAGGTTGAACAAGTGTTTGGTCTAATGGGATTTCCCTGTTTGGACTGTTGTGAGGTTGATGCTAGTCCACCTGTTTGCCTTCATACTAAACTTGTCTGTTGCCTTTGAATTTCTGTATAAACAGGAGGAGGAAAGCTATTCAATCTTAAGATGTTAATGTGATGTACAATATGTGGTTATGCTTATACTATTACTTATATATTATTTCTGCTACATGTTTTATCCCCCCATCAACCATGCACCTTGCCATCGGTGGGGAGGCTTGCATGCCTCAGTGATACAGATGGCTGTACCGTAGATGCAACCACAATGGAGGGGTATCTATTGAGAGGCCAGACAAACGTGTGGTTCCTGAAGACAGGCAGCAGTCTTTTCAGTAGTTGCAGGGGCAACAGTCTGGATGATTAACTGATCTGGCCTTGTAACACTAACCAAAATGGCCTTGCTGTGGTGGTACTGCAAATGGCTGAAAGCAAGGGGAAACTACAGCTGTAATTTTTCCCGAGGGCATAAAGCTTTACTGTATGGTTGGCAAACCTACGTTTCTAGCATTTGTAGACTTAGAGAAAGCTTTTGACACTGTTGACTGGAATACTCTCTTTCAAATTCTGAAGGTGGCAGGGGTAAAATACAGGGAATAAAAGGCCATTTACAATTTGTACAGAAACCAGATGGCAGTTATAAGAGTCGAGGGGCATGAAAGGGAAGCAGTGGTTGGGAAGGGAGTGAGACAGGGTTGTAGCCTCTCCCCGATGTTATTCAGTCTGTGTATTGAGCAAGCAGTAAAAGAAACAAAAGAAAAATTCAGAGTAGGTATTAAAATCCATGGAGAAGAAATAAAAACTTTGAGGTTCACCAATGACATTGTAATTTCGTCAGAGACAGAGGAATACTGCACTGTAGTTCCTTCTCTAGATTGTCGCACACATGACAAAATGGTAGATATTGAAATAGATGACAGAGGGATAGAGAAACAATTAAAATCGCTCAAAAGAGGAAAGGCCGCTGGACCTGATGGGATACCAGTTCGATTTTACACAGAGTATGCGAAGGAACTTACCCCCCTTTTTGCAGCAGTGTCTCTAGAAGTCTCTAGAAGAGCGTAGCATTCAAAAGGGTTGAAAAAGGGCACATGTCATCCCTGTTTTCAAGAAGGGATGTCAAACAGATGTGCAGAACTATAGACCTATATCTCTAACATCAATCAGTTGTAGAATTTTTGAACACGTATTATGTTCGATGCGGACCTCGGGGAGGAACAGTTTGGATTCTGTGGAAATGTTGGAACACGTGAGGCAATACTGACCTTACGACTTATCTTAGAAGAAAGATTAAGAAAAGGCAAACCTACATTTCTAACATTTGTAGACTTAGAGAAAGCTTTTGACAATGTTGACTGGAATACTCTCTTTCAAATTCTGAAGGTGGCAGGGGTAAAATACAGGAAGCAAAAGGCTATTTACAATTTGTACAGAAACCAGATGGCAGTTATACGAGTCGAGGGGCATGAAAGGGAAGCAGTGGTTGGGAAGGGAGTGAGACAGGGCTGTAGTCTCTCCCCGATGTTATTCAATCAGTATATTGAGCAAGCAGTGAAGGAAACAAAAGAAAAATTCGGAGTAGGTATTAAAGTCCATGGAGAAGAAATAAAAACTTTGAGTTTCGCCGATGACATTGTAATTCTGTCAGTGACAGCAAAGGACTTGGAAGAGCAGTTGGATGGAATGGATAGTGTCTTGAAAGGAGGATATAAGATGAACATCAACAAAAGCAAAATGAGGATAATGGAATGTAGTCGAATTAAGTCGGGTGATGCTGAGGGAATTAGATTACGAAATGAGACACTTAAAGTAGTAAAGGAGTTTTGCTGTTAGGAGAGCAAAACAACTGATGATGGTCAAAGTAGAGAGGATATAAAATGTAGACTGGCAATGGCAAGGAAAGCGTTTCTGAAGAAGAGAAATTTGTTAACATCAAGTATTGATTTAAGTGTCATGAAGTCATTTCTGAAAGTATATGTATGGAGTGTAGCCATATGCAAGTGAAACATGGACGATAACTAGTTTGGACAAGAAGAGAATAGAAGCTTTCGAAATGTGGTGCTACAGAAGAATGCTGAAGATTAGATGGGTAGATCACATAACTAATGAGGAGGTATTGAATAGAATTGGAGAGAAGAGGAGTTTGTGGCACAACTTGACAAGAAGAAGGGAGCAGTTAGTAGGACATGTTCTGAGGCATCAGGGGATCACAAATTTAGCTTTGGAGGGCACTGTGGAGGGTAAAAATCGTAGAGGGAGACCAAGAAATGAATACACTAAGCAGATTCAGAAGGATGTAGGTTGCAGTAGTTACTGAGAGATGAAGAAGCTTGCACAGGATAGCGTAGCATGGAGAGCTGCACCAAACCAGTATCAGGACTGAGGACCACAACATCAACAACATGTTTTATCTAGTGCTGTGATGAAATAATCTATTTCAAGAACTACATTCTGTAGTGAAAAATTTGTTAAGTAGAAAATCGATATCATAAATTTACATAAATGACAGGAACTTTTTTTATTGTATGTGATCCATTAGGGTGGAAACTTATACCGTTCATGGTTTGAGGTACTGAAAAGACTGTGTTGTCTAAAGTGGTACACTGGACTGTAGAGGGTAGAGGGTGGAGATCCCACCAGAAGAAATAACTTACATAGGAAAATGAAATTTCAAAATGAATGTAAAAATGTGTCTTGTCTTACTTAATTAAGAATCCTATGTTATGTGTTTCAGAACTTAATTTTGATTCATACCTTAGAAGTATATCATATATGCTTTTAGGATATTTTGTTGTAATTGATACATCATACTACTTTAAATTTTTTATGTTGAAAATTGTTTGTTTCTAAAGTGTTACACACTATTAATACTATACCTTTATAATTTAATATGTTTAGGGTGTTACACATACTGCCCACAATTTCTCTTATATGACTCAGTGATGTAATGTGTTTTGATGCTTCAGGGCACGTGTATCTAACTATTTTTGGTATTTAAACCTACATTTGATAGTATGTCTTTGGGCACTGGCTTGTAATTCTTTTCCAAGTTGTCTACATTCTACCTTCAGGATTGTAGAAGAGCATTTCACTAGCCTCTGGTTTATAAAACCTCTTCGGGAGTATTGAAACGGGACTACCTCCCCATCCTTATCTGAAATTCCTTCAACATTCTCCAAAGAGGTCAGTTTACCTTAAATTTTTAACTTTGTGGACTTTATACTGTTATGTCTATATGCAGTTCCAGTAGAAAATAGCCCTTTAAAAAATTAGTACAAATGAGTTTACTGTCTCAAATTAAATTTCACATTAATATGCTCTCCAATTTATATTAGCAACTAAGAGGAGTAAGCCGTTTGTTAATAACCCAACTTTGAAATTTTGTGGTATGAACTTTGCAATCATGTTGCACTGCATATTCTTGAAGATTTACTTCTTCCCTATTTATGAAAAGCTACATGTTTATTCATTATGATTATTTAAAATGATATTTCTACTTGAGAGCAAACTAAAATACTGTTAGCAATATTTTAATCAAATTGATTTGCTTAAAAATGACTAAAATGTAATTTAAATTTTTGTAATTGTAAAGAGACACTCTTCCCAACATTACCTTTCTTCAACAGAAGTTATCAGTACCAAAAATACCTTCTACCTTTTAAACAGGTTAATATTATCTCAGCTGTTTAACTAAAAGAATTTCATATGATTTTGTATATGATGTATTATATTTCAGGCTAAAATATATAAAAATAAATCATTTTATTTGATTTGTCATAATCGATATGTACTAGCTCTATATGTACGGTTAAAATTACTTCCTTTTTTAGAAATATTTGAAATTATGAAATATTTGGCATGCTTAAAATTCCTATTATTAATTATGCAATCTGATGCTAATTATTAAGTTTGTTTCTGGATTCATTTACAAAATAATGACATAAATTGTGGAAATTCATTTTTCAAGAAAGTTTGGAATATTGTTAGTGCTGCAGAATGGAGTAGTGGACATGCCTCTGATGTGATCAGATATCTTTTCAATTTTGACACTCTACATCTATATCTACATGATTACTCTGCTATTCATAATACAGTGTCTGACAGAGGGTTTGATGAACTACCTTCAACCTGTCTCTCTACTGTTACACTCTCAAACAGCATGCGGGAAAATGAGCACTTAAATTTTTCTGTGTGAGCCCTGATTTCTCTTATTTTATCATGATGATCAATTCTCCCTCTGTAGGTGGGTGCCAACAGAATGTTTTTGTAATTGGAGGAGAAAACTGGTAATTGAAATTTTATGAGAAGATCCCCTTTGTTTTAATGATTGCCACTTCAATTCACATACCATGTCTGTGGCACTATCTCCCCTATTTTGTGATAACACAAAATGAGACGCCCTTCTTTGAACTTTTTCAATGTCATCTGTCAGTCCCACCTGATGCAGATCTCACACCGCACAGTAATAGTACAGAATAGGGCGGACAAGTGTGGTGTAAGCAGTCTCTTTAGCACACACATTGCACCTTTTAAGTGTGCTGCCAATGAATTGCAGTCTTTGGTTTGCTCTACCCACAACATTATATATGTGATCATTACAATTTAGCTTATTTATAATTGTAATCCCTAAGTATTTAGTTGTGGGTTTCTTTTACTACTCATGTGAATAACTTCACACTTTTCTTTATTCAGGATCAATTGCCACAATTTGCATCATACATATGTTTGTTGTTGTTGTGGTCTTCAGTCCTGAGACTGGTTTGATGCAGCTCTCCATGCTACTCTATCCTGTGCAAGCTTCTTCATCTCCCAGTACCTACTGCAACCTACATCCTTCTGAATCTGCTTAGTGTAGTCATCTCTTGGTCTCCCTCTACGATTTTTACCCTCCACACTGCCCTCCAATACTAAATTGGTGATCCCTTGATGCCTCAGAACATGTCCTAGCAACCGATCCCTTCTTCTGGTCAAGTTGTGCCACAAACGTCTCTTCCCCAATCCTATTCAATACTTCCTCATTAGTTATGAGATCTACCCATCTAATCTTCAGCATTTTTCTGTAGCACCACATTTTGAAAGCTTCTATTCTCTTCTTGTCCAAACTATTTATCGTCCATGTTTAATTTCCATACATGGCTACACTCCATAGAAATACTTTCAGAAATGGCTTCCTGACACTTAAATCTATACTCGATGTTCACAAATCACTCATATGTCTTTTCTAAATCATTTTGCAATTTTCTTTTGTCATCTGATGACTTTACAAGATGGTAAGTGACAACATTATTTGCAAACAATTTAATAGGGCTAATCAGATTGTGTCCTATGTTGTTAATATAGATCAGGAACAATAGAGGACCCATAACAGTTCCTTGGGTATCCCAGATATTACTTCTGTTTTACTCAATGATTTTCCATCTATTAGTAAGAACTTGACCTTTGTGACTGGAAATCACAAATCCAGTTGCACAACTGATGTGAAATACCATAGGCACGCAGTTTGGTTAGAAGATGCTTGTGAGGAACGGTGTCAAAAGCTTGCTGGAAATCAATAAATATGTAATCAATTTCACATTCCCTGTCGATAGCACTCATTACTTCATGAGTATGAAGAGCTAGTTATGTTTCACAAGAATGACGGTTTCTGAATCCATGTTGACTACCGTATTCACTCGAATCTAAGCCGCATTTTTTTCCGGTTTCTGTAATCCAAAAAACCGCCTGCGGGTTAAAATCTTTTGCAAAGCAAGCGATAGTTCTGAAAACTGTTGGTGGGTACCGCCACAACTACCTTCTGCCATCGAATATATGTAGCGCTACACAGGCATACTTTGTAGGCACAAAGATAAATACTGACACCAAATCCTCTGCGTCAGTAAATAAATTTAAAAAAAAAGGCGGAAGACGAGCTTTTTTCACCACTCCGAGTTTTGACCACTGCATTTTCATACATTATCCAACGAAGTAAATACAAATTCCGTATTGTTCATCTTCGAATGTAGCTACATTTCAATGTACTGCGCAAATCCGACTGGCAATACTGTTTGGGATGTTTGTCAATATGGCCAACTCTACTCGACAATATGGCCAACTCTACGTTCTGAATTTTTTCCTACCTGTGAAAAGAGATGGTTGCTAATAGGAACTTTTATGAATTGTGAATCACATGCAGTATTCTCTTCACCATAAGAATAATACGAATATAAACATTTTGCCACGTATTGTTTCGTGTTTGGCGCTATCTCATTTAAATCCCGTCTGCCTAATAAACTGCGAAACTAGAGTGAGACAACAGCAAACGCGGAAGAATATACATATCATGTCGTGTTTATATTCGTATTATTCTTATGCCTAATAGTGATACAGTCAGAAATGAAGCACAGCAGTTGACTAGATTTTTAAACCTAAGATGACTAATTTCTGTGCAGAATGCAATGTACTAAAGAGGCGCCTGCAAAGATTTTCAAACGGAGAAAAATTTTCGCTAAACTCTCGTCCAGAACATCTTCTATCATACGCAGTCTATTATTTGGTTCTTGTTGATCATTATCAAAGAAAGCAGCAGTGTAAGAAACAACAAATAGTGGTCTCCTACCATTGTTTCGCTAATGAAACGATTCCTCTCTCTTTTTTCTTTTTATTGTAAGCGGCGGTAGCGTGCACAAATGCAAGACATGCAGCGAGCGGCGACAGGCCGTAAACATGCACTATCAGAATGCGAGAAACAATGCATGACACAGTACAGTAATGAATTTTCAGCTTAGAGTGACGTAAACACGTATAAGAAAGAAAACGGCACTTATCAGATCAAAGTAAAATAAGCAATCAATTCAAACCAGATGAAGCACGTGAAAAAGGAAGGGTACCCGTATAAATACGGACGGAGCGCCTGACGCATAGCAATGGCTACCTGGTAAAGCTTAACTGCTAAGATTACGACTCGAACTAAACTACTGTAGCTATCATCATTCATTCGACCTAAATTGTGTCTCATATTACAATGGACCAACTTTGTTTCGATTTGGAGATGTGGCCTAAAACTTTTCTCTCCCCTTGAATTTCAAGTCTCAAATTTGAGGTGCGGCTTACATTCGGGAATATTTTTTTTTCCTTGATTTTGAGTCTCATTTTTCAGGTGCGGCTTAGATTCGAGTAAATACGGTATGTGTCAATAAAGCACATTATTTGAGATAATTAATGATGTCTGAACACAGTATATGTTCCAAAACTGTTTTGCAAATCGATGTTAGTGATATGGGCTTGTAATTCAGTAGATTACTCCTATTTCACTTTTTGTGTGCTGTTGTGACTTGAACAATTTCCCAGTCGTTAGGTACGGAAATTTCTGTGAGTGAGCAGTTGTATATAATTGCTAAATATGGAGCTGCTGTTCAGCATACTCTAAAAGGAACCTGACTGGTATACATTCTGGTCTGGAGGCCTTACCCTTATTAAGTGACTTGAAGCTGCTTTGCCAAACTGAGGATATCTACTTCTATGTTTCTCATGTTGGCAGTTGTTCTTGGTTGGAATTCAGAAATATTTACTTCATCTTCTTTGGTGAAGGAGTTTCAGAAAACCATGTTTAATAATTCTGCTGTAATGGCACTGTCATCAGTGACTTCACAATTGTTATCACACAGTGAAGGTACTGATTGCATCCAGCCACTGGTGTGCTTTAAGTATGACCAGTATCCCTTCAGGTTTTCTACCAGATTCCAGTTTTCTGACAGTGTTTTGTTGTGGAAATTATTAAATAAATCTCTCATTGAAGCACGCACTGTATTTTGAACTTCTGCAAAACATTGCCAATCTTGGGGATTTTGCGTTCTTTTAAATTTGGTATGCTTTTATTGTTGCTGCTGCAACAGCATTGTCCTGTTTTGTGTACCATTGGGGATCAGTACCATCACTTATTAATTTATGTGGTCTATGTCTCTCAATTGCCATTGATACTATCTCTTTGAAATCGTTCCACATCTTTTTTACACTTACGTGATCACATTGGAAGGAGTGGAGACTGTCTTTAAAAATGCATCAAGAGTGTTTATCAGCTTTTTAAATATATGTACTTTGCATTTCTTTTTGATGTTTATAGGTTTTACGATATTCAGCCCAGCAGCAACTACCTTGTGGTCGCTAATCCCTGTATTCATCATGATAATCCCTATTTGTCCAGGATTATTTGTTGCTAAGAGGTAAAGTATGCTCTCATGATCGTTTATCCTTCAAGTGGGCTCATGAACTAATTGCTCAAAATAATTTTCTGAGAAAGCATTCGGTACAATTTCAGATGATGTTTTATGTCTGCTGCTGGCTTTAAATGTATAATTTTTCCAGCATATTGAGGGTAGAGTGATGTTGTCACCAATAGTAATTGTATGAGTGGGGTACCTGTTTGAAATGAGACTCAAGTTTTCTTTGAATTGTTCAGCAGCTATATCTTCTGACTCAGGGGGTCAGTAAAACAATACAATTAATGGTTTAGTCTGATTTGCCAAGTTTAAAATCTACCCGTACTATTTCCCAGGAACTACCTACTTCAATTTCACTACAAGGTATACTACTTCTGACAGCAATACGTACTCCAACACCAACTGTATTTAATCTATCCTTTTTGAACACTGTTAGGCCATTTGAAAAAAATTTGGCTAATTTATTTCCAGCTATAGACAGCTTTCTGTACCTGTAACTATTTGAACTTCAGTTATTTCTTTTAAGGCTTGGAGCTCTGGTTCTTTCACAACACAACTACAACAATTTACAAGTGCAATGCTGATTGTTTTTACAACTACCGTACTGTGTTTTACCTGCCCCCTTTTAGACAGATGCCTTTTCTGTGGTTTCCGGATATTCTCTAACCTAAAAAACCACCCAGTCCCTTCCACACAGCCCCTGATACGTGTGTGTAGTGGACTCCTGACCTATTAAGCGAAACCCAGAAACCCACCACCCAATGGTGCAAGTCAAGGAATCTGCAGTCTATATGGTCACAGAACCACCTGGGCCTCTGATTCAGACCCTCCACTCGACTCTACATCAAAGGACCATAGTCGGTTCCATTGACAATGCTGCAAATGGTGAGCTCTGCATTAATCTTGCAAGCAAGGCTGGCAGTCTTTACGATTTCCACTAACTGCCTGAAACCAGAGAGAATCTCCTCTGATCCAAAGTGACACATGTCATTGGCACCAACCTGCAGTTGGCTACACCCTCTACTCTTCATGGCACCTGGAAGCATCCTTTCCACATCCGGAATGACTCCCCCTGGTGTACACACAGAGTGCACACTGCCTTCCCCTCCACCATATTCCTAAGGGGCTCCAATATGCGTCTAACATTAGAGTTCTCAGCTACCAGTAAATCCACCCTCTGTGAATGCCCAGAACTTGCAGGCCAAGAAGCTTCCTCTGGAACAGGTTGGACAACTGCATCCAGTTCAGAGACTTTGTCACTCTACATCTACATCTACATCCATACCCCGCAAGCCACCCGACGGTGTGTGGCGGAGGCTACCCTGAGTACCTCTATCGGTTCTCCCTTCTATTCCAGTCTCGTATTGTACGTGGAAAGAAGGATTGTCAGTATGCTTCTGTGTGGGCTCTAATCTATCTGATTTTATCCTCATGGTCTCTTCGCAAGATATACGTAGGAGGGAGCAATATACTGCTTGACTCTTCGGTGAAGGTATGTTCTCCAAACTTTAACAAAAGCCCGTACCGAGCTACTGAGCGTCTCTCCTGCAGAGTCTTCCACTGGAGTTTATCTATCATCTCCGTAACGCTTTCGCAATTACTAAATGATCCTGTAACGAAGCGCGCTGCTCTCCGTTGGATCTTCTCTATCTCTTCTATCAACCCTACCTGGTGCGGATCCCACACTGCTGAGCAGTATTCAAGCATTGGGCGAACAAGCGTACTGTAACCTACTTCCTTTGTTGTCGGATTGCATTTCCTTAGGATTCTTCCAATGAATCTCAGTCTGGCATCTGCTTTACCGACGATCAACTTTATATGATCATTCCATTTTAAATCACTCCTAATGAGTACTCCCAGATAATTTATGGAATTAACTGCTTCCAGTTGCTGACCTGCTATTCAAAGATAATGCCCAAAACTGAGTCATCAAACGAACTGGGCAGGCCCTACGATTGTCCACTCAGAAAGTCTTTTGCAGCCTGCCAGACTTTGGAATGATCTCCCACTCGACCATGGGAGAGGGATCAACCTCAGTGCAGGCAGTACCTGAGACAGCCACAGCAGTGGACTGATTGGGTGACATGTGAGACATGCTTGATGTCCCTCACATACCCATATCCAACCCACCACAATGAGGCACCTCTGCAGCAGCCTCAAGCTGTATGATGGAAGCCAACACAGCCTGGAGCTGTGAGTGAAGGGTCACCAACTCAGATTGCTTCTGTACACAGTGGTGACAGTTCCTACCCATTACTGAAATTGTTCCCATTTGAAGCTCGTAAAAATGTGTAATAAACAAATGGTATACTCTCCTTATTAGCAGCAGGAACTCATGGTGCCCTCTCACTGATGGTCCAACTGACACAGATTTTTTATTTAAAAGTGGAGGTTGTAAAGACAGAGTGATATAGAAAAATGTGATATAATAAAAATTACAGCAACGGAAATTACAGAGCAGGTTTTCTTCAGCGTATCACGTCATTAGGAACCTACATATCAAAAATTTCAGCCTCCAGAAAAAAACCCCACACATGAAGAACTGGAGACAAATATGAGAAAAGAAGATAAGTAAAAAGATCCCTGGAGATCATGATGGTCGCATCCATGTTTGGCGTCATGGTGGTGAAGGCACATTGGAAGTGTGTATTCATAATCACCATACTGGCATACCACCTTGCGTGCTGGTATGGGGTGCCATTGGTTACACGTCTCAGTCACCTCTAGTTCGCATTGACGGCACTTTGAACAGTGGACGGTACATTACAGATGTGTTATGACCTGTGTCTCTACCCTTCATTTGATCCCTCCGAAACCCTACATTTCAGCAGGATAATGCACGACCGCGTGTTGCAGGTCCTGTACGGGCCTTTCTGCATACAGAAAATGTTTGATTGCTGCCCTGGTTAGCACGTTATCCAGATCTCTCACCAATTGAAAACGTCTGGTCAATGGTGGCCAAGCAACTGGCTCTTCACAATACGCCAATCACTACTCTTGATGAACTGTGGTATCATGTTGAAACTTGTAATGTAATGGACTACCGAAGAGTGAGATACCACCCTTATAGTCGCATCTGCCCTTGCAGGGTCAGTGCTCCAATTTCATTTCTATGATTTTTTTATTTAATATTATTGTATGTAGTATTTAATTTTGCCCAAATCTTTTTTATTATATTATTCTATAATGTGAACTTTATTTGTTTATTTCTGGAGAATATGTTGGCACCAGTGTGAGCCAAAGACGATCGTGTGTGAAAGGTAGAGAGTCAGACATTGTTAAGGTGACTGTTGGAGTGAGTTAGTTGGACGGTTGTGAGGAGAGCGCGGTTTTGTGAGGTGGTCTGTTGATGGGAGTACGGAAGGAAGTCTGTCGTCTTATAGAGAGAGTATCTATAAATAGTATGTGATATGAAGATGGAAATTATTGTGAAAAAGTTAAATTAATCAAAATGAAGAATCAATAGTAAAACAAAAAGCGAGTACCAGTTTTCATTAGCACACAAAGACCCGGACCTAATATTAACAATGTTAGATGGATGGAACGCACCATGGCGAGAATCAAGACAATGAGACCAAATTCAGCATCTAAAGGTAAGGTATTTTAATTAGTTTTAGTATTCTGTGATGTATCATTCTTTTGTCTAAATATTAAGCTTAACATCGTCTGTCGTAGATACAGACCACCCAAGCTGGCGGGGTGTCGTCAATTGACCATCATAAGCTCAGAGTTTGAAATAGCATTTAAATGAATTGAAAGTTTGTCGCTTGATATTTGATTTTCACCCTGGACGAAAGAGGGTACATTACAATTGGGGGCTCTTGTCCGGGATCCATTGCATTATTGGACTGATACTCGTTTTATGTTAACAGGTATGGACTAATAATGTATTAGAAAGAAGAGGAGAACGATCTAAATGAAAGGAAATATAATCTACTGACAAATGGAAGTAACAACCCAACAAGAATAAGAAAAGAAAATAATAACGGACGTGGGACCACGCGGAAAAACGAGATAAGTACACCTATTAAGTTATTTGTATTGTTGACATTTTGGGCGTTCTGTCGGAGCAAGAGTTTCTTAATTCGATTAAAAATGACCGTGACAGACGAGTTGGAACAAAATCAGCAGGGGGATAAAAAGTGTATCGAAATTTTTCTAGCAAGTGCTAGTACAGAAATGGCAGGTAAAAAATCGGAAGGAAAGGTTGAGGAATTAGATATGTCCGCAATGTTGCAATTACTGTTAACACAGAATGCTGAACAACTCGATACTTTGAACAAACGGTTTAGTTGTTTGAATAAGCAATGTTCTGAACAATTTAGTTTCTTGAATAATGTAATTACAGAAAATGCGAAAAGTAAGGGAAAGAAAGTGTCTGATTTAGAAGAGAAGCTTTTAAAAGAAAATAGCCAATTGGCTAAGGAATTCTTTAATGAATGTTCAACTATCAGATCGGAAATGAAAGAGACGAAAACCAGTTTGGAGGAGAGAACAGACGAAATTGAAGATAGGGTACACAATGTGGAAGATAAACTCAATAAAGTCGAATTAACAATCAAACGGGAAGTGAAAGAAACCGCGAAGTATTTTGAATCATTTTCGAGTGAGAGAAAAATTAAAGATAGGGAAATGATTACCAGAATTGATTTACACACGAAAAATGTCGATGACAAATTGTCATTGTTCGAAAACAAGGTAACAGAAAAAGTGAAAATTATTGAACATAATGTAGATTCTTGTAACAATGTAATTAAAGACAATGAGCATGAGGTAGTTCGACTACAGAAACAATTAAATGAAATTCGGGATAATTTACCTATGAAATCGGTAGCGACTTCATTTAACGGATTTTGGCCAGGTACAAACGTGCGTAATTTTCCGGAAGACGGAAAATTACACCCAGTTGATTTCATTATGAACTGTCGTGACAATTTTTCGTTCGGAATGAGTGACACTGTAAAGATCAAATTTGTTAAAGAATTCTTAGATGGAGAAGCATTGTCGTGGGCTAATCTAACCGCCAGTTCTGATTTAACCTATAGTCAATTCGAAAAAAAGTTTTTTGAACAAATTTTTCTCAGCGTCTGTTCAGGCCAAAATCAAAAGCAATTTTCTTAATGGGCCTAATTATAAAGAATGTGATGGTACAATGAGGGAATTTTGCGAGAAACAGCTAAGAAAGTTGGCGCATTTAGACAGACCTTTTGATGAACTAACGCAAATAGACGCTCTAAAAAGGAGGTTACCAAATAGAGTTCAGTGGGACTTGGTATATGGGCCAGATGATTCAGTTGAACAATTTTTGAATTACGTGGAGAAATGGGATCGTGCATTATAAAGAAGCAAAAGATTTAATGGGCATCATTATGAACAAAATCATGGAGGGTGGAACCAAAATTCTAATAATGGGAATAATGGTAGGAAAAATAATCATAATGGGAATAATCAGCAGGATCGTCAAGGTAATTTTCAGGGAGATTTCAATAGAGGAGAGAATAGCAACTGGCGTCAACATGAGAATAAGGGAGGTAATTATTATGGTGGGAACAGAAATAGACAATGGGAAAATCCAGATAGAAGACAAGATGGGAAGGGGGAAGGCCGGTTAAACTAAGAGCCGTCCCAATGAGGGCCTGTCAGTTTGGGACAAACAGATACAATGCTAGAAATCAGGCTAAGTGGAATCAGAATAGGTATGGGCAAAATGATTACAGAAAAAGACATTGTAATAACATGACAAGAGCACCGGAAATTGATAAGAGACCATTTGATAAACAGTTTTGGCAGCAAGTCAGTGAGAAGGCTATGAACACAGATAATTCTAGACACAATAGTAATGAAGATTCAGAGATAAGTGGGGAGATAATGAATAATTTGTTTCGGGAGGAAGAAAGTGATGTGAGGGGGGATGTGGGTGGTTGTTCCTATGTTAATAATAGTTATGATACCTTCGGAATAAATGGATTAATGTATTCTGATGAAATTGCAGTAAATCGAGATCTGAGTGATGTAAAAACTTCTGTGGGTGAGAATGTCAATCAAGTACTGAATAATAAGGTTGTAGAATTAGAAGAAGTAGAGTGTGATGTTGATGTGAGAAGTCGTGCTGAAGTAGCTAAGGTTAGGGAAGTTGAGTCAAATGGTGAGATGTTAAATGATGCTGAGGAAGAGGCAGTTGATGATAGTGATGATATGGAATATAAAAGTGAGATAAGAGTATTTGTTGTGATTAAGAATGATGCAGATGTAGTTATGAAGGAGGAGGGTAACAGTGTTAGAGAAAATAATCATTCACTACAAGAGGATCAGGCTGCAGTCACGTGGGTTAATACATCACCAGTAATCGAGGGGATAGATAGGGATGACATTAATATTGCGAATAAAGAGAAGGTAATTATTAACTTAGGAAACCAGGGACAAGAGTTCATGTGTAGATTGTGGGACAGCCTTAATGAGGCTAATAAACATAATATGTTTTGGATACAATTGTTATCCATCTGCGAGAAGGTACATCCTATTTGGTGGGAAAAAGCAAAAACAGGTATAAAATGTAAAGAATTGCCTATGATTACTGATAATAATAATGTGTCTAAATATGTTTGTGTTGAGAATCCTAGTTGGCTTCTGCACAATGTGCAGACTGAAAATAGTTTAGCTTATGTCAAACAAAATGAAGATCTGAATTTTAAAAGCGTAGAAGATGACTTGATGCATGAAGATGTTGGTGAGCAGGAGAGTGAAATTGTAGGAAGCCCATATATACAAATTTGTATTAATGATTGGACAGGTTATTGTTTGATTGATACTGGAAGCCCGATATCAGGAATCAGTGAAAAATTGAGGGATAGGATAAATAAAACCCATTAATTTGTGAATTACCAGTAGTTGGGATTAAAATTAGGGGAGCGACAGGAAGATTCAGTAAAACAGTAAAATGTCAAATTCTTTTGTCTTTCAAAGTTGGAGATGTGGTCTTTGATCAGGGTTGTCTTGTCATTCCGGACCTGAGTGAGGACATAATTCTAGGTATGGATTGGATAGTAAAAGTGGATATGGGATTTAATTGGAAAAACAAAACTGTCAAATTTAGGGAACCAACAGATAAAAATAAGTTGTATACAAAGAGCTTCATTGAGAAGAATAGTAATAGTCATAATCAGATCAGGGGGGTGTATTATTTAGATGATGGGAGATGCATTGATCCTTTTGAAAAACAGACTTCTATTGATGACAAAGATTATCAAAGCATAGTAGAAAATAAGATTGCTGAAGCAGAGAGTTTAACTAGGGAACAACAATCTGATCTCATGGAACTTTTATGGGAATATTCTGATGTATTTAGTGACAGACCAGGCAGACTGAAAGGGTATGAATGTAAACTTGTACTCAAACCGCATGATCCATTTTTCATTAAACCTTATGGGATTCCATTAAGCAGGAGGAAAGCTGTAGAGAGAGAGTTGGAAAAGATGCAGACTTGGGGGGTTATTCAGAGGTGTAATAGCGAATATAATAATCCTATCATAGCCATGGCCAAGAAGGATAATAGTGTAAGACTTGTCCTAGATTCTAGGTTCCTCAATAAATTATTATGTACGGATACTGATCATCCTGAAAACATTGATGAATTACTACACAAGTTTGAACATGTAAAGTTTATGTCTAGCCTCGATCTGACCTCTGGATTTCATCAAATACCATTAGCAAGGGAATCTCAGAAATACACAGCATTCTTATATAATGGAAAATGTTATACCTTTAGTGTAGTACCATTTGGGCTGAATGTATCTGTTGCAGAGTTTATCAGAGCTTTAGATTATGTGTTGGGAAAGGAATTGTTACATAAATTAACTATATATGTAGATGATATTTTGGTATCCAGTAAAAGTTGGGAAGAACACAGAGGGTTACTTAAGGAAATTTGTGAGGAGTTTAGAAAAGGAGGAATGTCACTAAAGTTATCGAAATGTAAATTTGCAGTGAAACAATTAAAATTTTTGGGGCACATTATATCTGACAATGGAATTATGCCAGATGATGAGAAAATTGAAGCAATTGCAAAGTTTGCACCACCTAGGAATAAGAAACGGCTAAAGTCATTTCTCGGACTGCGTGGATTCTATAGGAAGTATTGTGCATTGATCCTTTTGAAAAACAGACTTCTATTGATGACAAAGATTATCAAAGCATAGTAGAAAATAAGATTGCTCAAGCAGAGAGTTTAACAAATGCACCTTGTTTAGGGAATTTGCTTAAAAAGAATACTATATGGGATTGGAATAAAGATTGTCAGATTGCTTTTGATGAGATTAAACACCAGTTGGTAAATAGTAAAATCTTATGTAGGCCAGATTTTGGGTTGCCTTTCTGTATTGTGACTGACAGTAGTGACTATGGTTTAGGGGCACACCTTTTCCAAGTGAGAAGTCAGAATAGGGTGGAAGAACATAGATCTATTGCTTTTGCCAGCAGGACATTGCAGAAACACTAGAGGCAGTACACCATTACAGAAAAGGAACTATTAGCCGTTCATTGGGCTTCCTCTAAATTTAAGAATTATTTATTGGGTCACAAGGTGATAGTCTTTTCAGATCATAAAGCACTATCCTACTTACAAGAATGTAAATTATACCATAGTAGAATCACGAGATGAGCACTTTTTCTTCAGCAGTTTAACTACACCATCAAATATATTAAAGGTGATGAAAATTGCATAGCAGATGCTCTTTCAAGGCATCCTTTGGGAGAATCTATTGGTGACAATGGTGATGAAGGAGGGAATGAATTTAAAATTATGTATTTAAAAGGGATAAATGAGGAGAAAGATGTCGTGAAAATCTGCAGTGACATTAGACGGTTTCAGAATCATGATGAAGAGTGGAAACTGGTGAAAAGTTATATTGGAAAAAAGGGAAAAGAAAAAGTAGGGCAGTATTACAAAGTTCATAGGGGAATATTATTTCGGAGGATGAAGGAAGATAGTGAGGTATGGAAGTTATGTTGGCCATATGAATTTGTCAAATTACTTGTAAAATATACCCATTAAAGTTATGGTCATTGTGGGGCAGCAAAATGTATACAAAAGATTCAAGAAAAAATTTACTTTTACAATATGGTGAGGACTGTGAGGAAAATCATGTCCACTTGTGACTTGTGTCAGAGAGTAAAGGCAACCAATCAAATGAGTAGTGTCAGATGCAAAATATACTTCCGAAACAGCAGCTTGATGTTGTAGCAATTGACTTGTATGGGCGACTGCTAACCACTAGAGGAGGGTTTATGTATGTTTTTGTAGTGGTGGACTTATTTTCCAAATTTATTAAGTTGTACCCATTGAGGAATGCTACTAGCAAAAACATTTTTTCATGTTTTACCCGTGACTATTTTAAATGTGTAGGTGTACCCAAGGCAATTCTTAGTGACAACGGATCACAGTTTACATCAAAAAGGTGGGAAACATTTATATATAGAGAGGAGATCAACCACATACTTATTTCAGCTTATCACCCATCCAGCAACCCAGCCAAAAGATACATGCATGAAATTGGGTGATTATTTAGGACTTACTGTCATACTGACCACAACACTTGGATACATTACATTAGCAAACTTGAAGATGTGATGAATAGCTTACAGCACAGTTCAACAGGATTCTCTCCACATGAGATACTTTATGATAAAAAGCCACCAATTCTTATTAGTGAATTGATTGAGTTTCCAGCATGTAACAGCTTGTCAAAAGAAGAAAGAGAGGAGATTGTAAGGAACAACATGAAAAAGCAAGGGGAAATTAGGAAAAGTAGACATGATAAGAGGGAGAAAATGTGCGAGTTTAATGTGGGAGATTTAGTCCTAGTGAAAACAGTAGAAAAGTCAAAATTATTGTGTGGGGAACTTAAGAAATTCTTTGATATTTATATAGGACCATTTGTGATATCTGAGAACCCACATACAAATGACTATAGGTTGATCTATCCTGAATCTAGAAAACTTTTTGGTCTAAATAAAATAGAAAGAAACTTCCACATGGGAAAAATATATTAAAAACAAAGATTCCAAGACTTACCAAGCGGGAAAGCGCCGGCAGACAGGCACATGAACAAAACACACACACAGAATTACGAGCTTTCGCAACTGGCAGTTGCTTCATCAGGAAAGAGGGAAGGAGAGGGAAAAATGAAAGGATGTGGGTTTTAAAGGAGAGGGTAAGGAGTCATTCCAATCCCGGGAGCGGAAAGACTTCCCTTATGTCTGCTTGTGTCTGTGTATGTGCGGATGGGTATGTGTGTGTGTGTGCGAGTGTACACCTGTCCTTTTTTTCCCCTAGGGGAAGTCTTTCCGCTCCCGGGATTGGAATGACTCCTTACCCTCTCCCTTAAAACCCACATCCTTTCATTTTTCCCTCTCTTTCCCTCTTTCCTGACGAAGCAACTGCCAGTTGCGAAAGCTCGTAATTCTGTGTGTGTGTTTGTGTGTTTTGTTCATGTGCCTGTCTGCTGGCGCTTTCCCGCTTGGTAAGTCTTGGAATCTTTGTTTTTAATAAACTTTTTGATCTACGTAACATCACAGAGTTGAAGCATTATAAAAGTCCAAGCTAAGTTTACAGTGTCACAATATTGAAAACTTGGGACTCTGTCTTGATCTGTATCTTTGCTGTTTAATCTTGCATTTTGCTTTGTATATACACTCCTGGAAATGGAAAAAAGAACACATTGACACCGGTGTGTCAGACCCACCATACTTGCTCCGGACACTGCGAGAGGGCTGTACAAGAAACGATCACACGCACGGCACAGCGGACACACCAGAAACCGAGGTGTTGGCCGTCGAATGGCGCTAGCTGCGCAGCATTTGTGCACCGCTGCCGTCAGTGTCAGCCAGTTTGCCGTGGCGTACGGAGCTCCATCGCAGTCTTTAACACTGGTAGCATGCCGCGACAGCGTGGACGTGAACCGTATGTGCAGTTGACGGACTTTGAGCGAGGACGTATAGTGGGCATGCGGGAGGCCGTGTGGACGTACCGCCGAATCGCTCAACACGTGGGGCGTGAGGTCTCCACAGTACATCAATGTTGTCGCCAGTGGTCGGCGGAAGGTGCACGTGCCCGTCGACCTGGGACCGGACCACAGCGACGCACGGATGCACGCCAAGACCGTAGGATCCTACGCAGTGCCGCAGGGGACCGCACCGCCACTTCCCAGCAAATTAGGGACATTGCTGCTCCTGGGGTATCGGCGAGGACCATTCGCAACCGTCTCCATGAAGCTGGGCTACGGTCCCGCACACCGTTAGGCCGTCTTCCGCTCACACCCCAACATCGTGTAGCCCGCCTCCAGTGGTGTCACGACAGGCGTGAATGGAGGGACGAATGGAGACGTGTCGTCTTCAGCGATGAGAGTCGCTACTGCCTTGGTGCCAATGATGGTCGTATGCGTGTTTGGCGCCGTGCAGGTGAGCGCCACAATCAGGACTGCATACGACCGAGGCACACAGGGCCAACACCCGGCATCATGGTGTGGGGAGCGATCTCCTACACTGCCCGTACACCTCTGGTGATCGTCGAGGGGACACTGAATAGTGCACGGTACATCCAAACCGTCATCGAACCCATCGTTCTACCATTCCTTGACCGGCAAGGGAACTTGCTGTTCCAACAGGACAATGCACGTCTGCATGTATCCCGTGCCACCCAACGTGCTGTAGAAGGTGTAAGTCAACTACCCTGGCCAGCAAGATCTCCGGATCTGTCCCCCATTGAGCATGTTTGGGACTGGATGAAGCGTCATCTCACGCGGTCTGCACGTCCAGCACGAACGCTGGTCCAACTGAGGCGCCAGGTGGAAATGGCATGGCAAGCCGTTCCACAGGACTACATCCAGCATCTCTACGATCGTCTCCATGGGAGAGTAGCAGCCTGCATTGCTGCGAAAGGTGGATATACACTGTACTAGTGCCGACATTGTGCATGCTCTGTTGCTTGTGTCTATGTGCCTGTGGTTCTGTCAGTGTGATCATGTGATGTATCTGACCCCAGTAATGTGTCAATAAAGTTTCCCCTTCCTGGGACAATGAATTCACGGTGTTCTTATTTCAATTTCCAGGAGTGTATTTATGGTTATTACAATGAATATCTTATGCTCTTGCCTTGCACGATGAGTGCAAAACTTAAATGTTTCTTTATACTCATGTGATTTGAAAATATAGATTTTTAATCTTAGTATCATTGTGTTAGTGTAAGTTGATGAGGCCATACTTCATCTGTTTGAATATGGCTATGTTGTGCTCAAAAGAGCTTATTCATTTAGACATTATGCTTAATATCTTTGTTATTGATATTTATTACACACAGTGTAAACTGTTTGTAACATTTTGTTACTGAAGATCCTTTATGAACCAGACTTTATGAGTAACTGACCAACACACTCTTATGCTAAGTATTTGTGTTGGGGAGAGAAGTTTTCATGTTTTTATTCTTGTTTATGCTTATGGAGTTTTAACTTTTTTATCATTTTTATTGTATAACTTTGTCTTGTCCAATAACTATGGACTTTTAATGCAGTATTGGGCCATGTTGCTTCAAGACAGATCACTAGTCTTATCTTGTTTGAAAACATGTGCAATGTGCACATAAGTAGATACCTGGACAGGCATTTACTCTTGAACCAGTGAAACAATTATCATTTCTGTGAGAAACTTACCTGAACTATAGTTTTAGAACACTTATATATGCTATACATTGTTTTTCTTGTTGAGGCATAACTCACAAAATATGAGTACTTAAGTATAATAATTTGTACCATTGCCTGTTGTGAGGCTTATCTACTATTACCTCAAGTATATATGGATTTAATAGGATACCATACCCTTTAGAAATGTACATTTTGATTTACTGATACATAACATAAAAACACAATGATAGGACTAGAGAGAAATAACAGTAGATGAGATTTTTCAGTGGTAAACTTTTATTCATGAATCCTTTTTATGTAATATTTAAATTTCTTTATGCCTTGCGTTATTACTTAGTCAAAATTTCACCTTGCCACTAACAATATTGTGTCTGTAATACACAAACACTTAGGTAATTCTGTCAAGATTTGATTCTGAGATCTATGAAATAACTGTGAAAGCAGTCTATATATGATAAAACTGTACACTCTAAATGACATTAGAAATCTGGAATTAATCACTTACTGAAGATATACATTGAAACTGCAGATATCAAAATGCTGACTATTTCACTTACTTATGCACAAAGCTATGAAACTTTGGTTTTGTTGTGTGGTCAGCTCAGTAGGGGTTAATGAAATGGGGAGTAGACGTCATGTCTTATGACATAGGCAACTACACTAACCACAAATTTACACTTGTGAAGTGACTTTTATGCTACGATATGGATATGTGACTGCGAGAAGTTATAACCAGAGTAACATGTCTTTACTACAAACTGTGTGAGTTGAAGTATGAGGATAAAAAACTGCAATTAATCTTGAGTGAACCAGTGTTCATACTCTAATAGTCATGGTGATCCTGTTTTGCCACAGTTGTGTATACTATGTGGTTCTCATGGAGACACATAGACACCATGCGCCTTGGTGTTGGTTGGACTTCTGCATAGTGTTTAGTCTTGCATCCTGTGCATATGGCCAAGATTGATTTAAGGCTAAGTATTGGTGGCAGAAGGTGGATGATTCTGCAATATAATTAACTAATCTACATGTTTTATGTGACAAAGGAACTGGGTATGGAGAGAGGAGTACACACTGTACATTGATGTACAATTTACATGATTACACATTGCCTATGCCATGAGTAGAGGGAATTTTCATATATATGTATTTATATTTTCTTTGAATTTTAGGATTAGAAGTGTGTTTGCGATTTTATTATCTTATATTGAAAAACTGATCTGACCAAGCAATTGCTAGCTTCTGTTCTGATCAGTTGAGAAAACAACAACACTTTTATGTGGATGGAGCTCTGTATCTCCGCAGATTTATGTTTTACTGACTAACTCTGAAAGAAATTGATCTTGTATAGACACAGAATATGAGATAAGGGTAGGTTGGATGAGTGTCAGCATGGAGTGGATTAGGATTAGAGGATAAAGTACATGCAGGAAATGATAAACACAAAACTTTGTGTAGTATTTACATGTATTCACTTTATTACTATTTAATTTATATTTGTGAGAAAAGTATTTTCCCACTACATTTGACAGGGTTTACAGATTCCCATTGCAATGCCCCCTTTGAATTTGTACATTTGCATTATTTTATACATGTGTACAAGTGAAGCACGATACCACTGATGATGGCTCGGTTAACATGATCCCATTGCACTGCCATTTCTAAACTCTCACTTTTTAGCTATTTTACATTACATCATGGAAAACTTATTGATATGAGGATGCTGAGACGCTTATGTAACTGAGATTGTTCAAATGATACTCTTTACATAAAAAATATTAGCCACATATTTCCCAGTAGATGTCTGAACTAAATTGAAAATAACCTTTTTAGCTGATGTTAAAACCAAGTCGATATAAGACCACATTTATCTCTTTTATGTCTTACTTTTAGTGTCTAATATATTTGTACAATCATTATATAAATATGTAAGTGAACTCTGGTAATCAAACCCAGTATGGTAGGGAAGAGGCATCCTGGGTGAGATACCAATGTATTTATATGTGACTAATTAAGTGTTGTATGATTTCAGGAAAATTACCATGATATAATTTGACAGACGAGGCGATTAAGGGGACAAATTCAAGAGGAGAAGACCAGCAGAAAGAGACGAGAAGACAACTATTGAAGATTTTTTTTAAAAAAACAGTGGTTCGTTGCTTTGCGTATCTGTCGAGATCTCTTGCAAAATACTTTTGCATGAAATCTCGAGGGGTGTGTGTAATGTAATGGACTACTGAAGAGTGCGATACCACCCTTATAGTCGCATCTGCTTTTGCAGGGTCAGTGCTCCAATTTCATTTCTATGATTTTTTTTATTTAATATTATTGTATGTAGTATTTAATTTTGCACAAATCTTTTTTATTATATTATTCTATAATATGAACTTTATTTGTTTATTTCTGGAGAATATGTTGGTACCAGTGTGAGCCAAAGACATTCGTGTGTGAAAGGTAGAGAGTCGGACATTGTTAAGGTGACTGTTGGAGTGAGAAAGTTGGACGGTTGTGGGGAGAGCGCAGTTTTGTGAGGTGGACTGTTGATGGGAGTACGGAAGGAAGTCTGTCGTCTTATATAGAAAGTATCTATAAATAGTATGTGATATGAAGATGGAAATTATTGTGAAAAAGTTAAATGAATCAAAATGAAGAACCAATAGTAAAACAAAAAGCGAGTACCAGTTTTCATTAGCACACAAAGACCCGGGCCTAATATTAACAATGTTAGATGGATGGAACGCACCACAGCGAGAATCAAGACAATGAGACCAAATTCAGCATATAAAGGTAAGGTATTTTAATTAGTTTTAGTATTCTGTGATGTATCATTCTTTTGTCTAAATATTAAGCTTAACGTCGTCTGTCGTAGATACAGACCACCCAAGCTGGCAGGGTGTCAACAATTGATCATCATAATCTCAGGGTTTGAAATAGCATTTAAATGAAAGTTTGTCGATTGATATTTGATTTTCACCCTGGACAAAAGAGGGTACATTACAAGCTGCATGGGCAGCTGTACCTGTACATGCCATTCAAGCTCTGTTTGACTCAATGTTATTACAGCCAGAGGTGGTTGGTTGTTCTGGGTACTGATTTCTCAGGATCTATGCACTCAAATTGTGTGAAAATGTAATCACATGTCAGTTCTAGTATAATATATTTGTCCACTGAATACCTGTTCATCATCTGCATTTCTTCTTGGTGTAGCAATTTTAATGGCCAGTAGTGTATTTGATTATTTAGTTTTCTATAAAAGATAGTTGTGCATGAGCCACAAAGTCAGTCTGCATTATTGCCTTTTGGAGGCTGCCAGATGGCCAATGTATATTCTACCAGTGAACATAATAAAAGACAAGAAAAGTGATATACTCTGTGTTTTATTTAAAAATTAATATATCAGCAATGCCAAAATCTGTGACTTTCTGAAGCAAAAATGCCCAAGGATATCAAATCTTAGTATCTCATCATATGTAGCAACTAAGTTATTATGTCAACTTTCATTAACTGTGACTGAAATTTTCTAATTTTCACTCACCTTTGTATTTGAGAATGGTGGAGGCCCAAACTATTAACATATGGGTTTCCTCAAGGTTCAAACTTAGGTCCACTATTGTTCATCATGTATGGGTACTTCCTTCTATCTAATATATGACAAGCAGAACTAGTTCCTTTTGCAGATGACACTAGTATTGTACTCAGTTAAAGCATACAAACAGAAACAGAGGAAACGCTAAACAATGTGCAAGTAATATTTGACAGGTTTTCTGAAAATCATCTCACCCTCAAGTTTAAAATGACACAGTGTACTCAGTTCCGCCTATTTAGGGGTACTACATCAATGATAAGTATAAGACATGGTGAGGTAATAATAAATAGGCTGGAAATTTTAAAATACTTAAGTAACCATATTGATAAGAATTTTAACTTGAAAAACACATTTTGGAACTCCTATAACAACTTAGTTTGGCCATATTTGCACTTAGAATCATTTCAAATTTGTGGAGAGACAAATCAGTAAGTTGATATATTTTTCATATATTAATTCAATGTTATTTGAAATAATGTTTTGGGATAGCTCATCTTTAAGAAAGAAAGTCTTCATTGCTCAAAAACTTGCTGTAACAATAATATGTAGTGCTCACTCATGTTCTTGTAGATATATGTTTAAGGGGTAGGGTATTCTGACCATTGCCTGACAGTATATTTATTACATCATGAAGTCTGTAGTAATTAATCCACTACATTTCAAAAGGAACAATTATTTACATAATTACAGCACCAGAAGGAAAAATAACACTGATTACTCCACATTAAGTTTATAGATAGCACAAATATGGGTACACATACAACTCAAATTTTTGATCATTTACCCAGTGATATAAAATCTCTGACAGCAAAATAAACCTGAAAGCGAACTGAAAATGTTTTTCCTTGACAACTCTTTGTATTCTGTAATATAATTTGTTATTGTAACATGTAAAAGGTGGTAAGTAGGAATTACTACATCACATCTGTAATGTTTTAACAAAGGAAAATGTTCAGCATGTAGCAGTATTTACAAATTAATTTGCAATGTGAATGTAATGTGACTCATTCCATGTCACTGCAATTTATTGTTCAAAATGATCCATGAAAAATGAAACTAATAAACTAATTAATTGAACATGTAGGTCTTTAAAATAAATTTAATCATGTGTAAATTATTTGTATACTTATATAATGAATAATGTAGAATGTCAGTGTATTATATTTATTTACTTCTTGTACAGAATTCTATAACTAGTGTTAGGCCATCACATCTTGTTACTGCTGCTGCTATTTTGTCTAACTTATTGGTTTTTCTTATGATTTTTTGTTGTCAAAGTAAAATCTAACACTTACTTAAAATGGTACCTGTTCATCTATAAAAAATAATTCTTGCAATATTACCAGAAGGAAAGTTGCTACTAACCATATAACAGAGATGCTGAGTCACAGATATGCACAACAAAGAGACTCTCACACTTAAAGCTTTCAGCCATTGGCATTCGTCAACAATACGCGCACACACACATTCAGGCAAATGCAATTCACACAGGTGACTGCAGTCCCAGGCAACTGAAACCACACTGCATGATGATGGGAGAGATGACTGGGTGGGGATAAGGAGGAGTCTGGGGTGGAGAGGGGGATGGATAGTGTGGTGGGTGTGGCAGACAGTGAATTGGTGCAGGTTAAACAGATGGCAGGGGAGAAATGGGGAGGAGGGGGGGGTAGCAAAAAGGGAGATAAATAAAAAGGTAGGGTGTGGTGGTAGCATGAACGGCTGTGTAGTGCTGGAATGGGAACACAGAAGGAGCTGGATGGGCAAGAACAGTGACTACTGAAAGTTCAGGCCAGGAGGGTTACAGGAACATAGGATGTACTGCAGGGATATTTCCCACCTGCACAATTTAGAAAAGCTGGTGTTGGTGGGAAGGATTCCTGCTCTCTGTCTAACCTATCAGATACTTCAGATACTTTCACCCTCAAACCTTGCCACTGTGACCCCATTCTAGTAACCCAGTAGGATCTCCTGTCACTACTCAAATCCTTAGGCCAATCCCACAACCTCTCCCCTGAGTCCATCTATCTCCTCGCATCTCTCTACTCCCCTCTCTGTCATCTGTTCCATAACAAGAAGTCCTTCCATACAGCCTAGCCACCCATGGTCATCACATCTTCAGTGACAAGCAGTCCCTCTCTAAATGTACTGAGGGTCTCACTGAAGCCTTCACTGACCTTAATTATCCTCCTAGACTTGTAGGGAAACAAATCTCCCATACCTTATCTTTTCAGTCTCCCACCACTTCCCAAAGTTCTACCGTCTGGCTACAGAGGCGCATTCCCCTTGTAACTCAGTACCACCCAGGACTGGACCAACTTAATTACATTCTCTGCAGGGGTTTTGATTACCTATCATTGCACCCTGAAATGAGAAATGTCCTACCCACTATCCTTCCCACCCTTGCCAAAGAGGTATTCCACTGTCCACCGAACCGACACAATATACTCGTCCATCCTTACACAATCCCTGCTCTCAATCCCTTAGCTCATGGCTCATACCCCTGTAACAGACCTAGATGCAAGACCTTTCCTATACATCCTGTCACCACCATTTACTCCAATCCGGTCACTAACATCAGCTATCCCATCAAAGGCAGGGCTACCTGTGAAACCAGTAATGTGGTTTACAAGCTGTGCTGCAACCACTGTGCTGCATTCTATGTAGGCATGACAACCAACAAGCTGTTTGTTGGCATGAATGGCCAATGACAGACTGTGGCCAAGAAACAAATGGACCACCCTTTTTCTTAACAAGATGTCAAACATATGAGGATGGTTTGAAAAGTTCTCAGAATGGAATAGAAAAAAAGTACTTACATCATTGAATTTTTTTAAATTATTTCTCAGTGTAGTCTTCTTGTAGATTAATGCACTTGGTGCAGTGGTGTTCCAGTGCCTTGATCCTATCTTGAAAATGAGTTTCCTCGATGCCTGAAAAATAGTTGTCAACTCTGGCTATCAAGTCTTCGTTTGAAGTGAATCGTCATCCACCAAGGAAAATTTTCAGTTTTGGGAAGAGATGGAAGTTCATGTAATTTTGCCATATCCATTCTCATGAGTTTTTGATTCAGCATCAAGAGTCACAGCACCCATCTTGCAGATAGTTTTTTCATTTCTAATTCTTCAGTTAAATTGTGATATACCCTTTCGAATGACATCTGGCAAATGTGAGCAATTTCATGCACTTCCAATCGGCAATCCCCCATGACTATCTTGTGCACTTTTGCAATTATTCCTGGAGTAGTGAAACATCTTGGCCATCCACTGCAAGGATCATCATCTAAGCTCTCCTGACCAAATTTAAATTCATTTGTCCATTTGGCAACAACTGAATATGAAAGATCAGTGTATTATGGAAATCAGCATGAATGTCCTTTGCTTTCATACCTTTCTTTACGAAGTACTTAATCACTGCTTGATCCTCGATCTTTTCCATCTTCACAAATCACTATGTGGAAACAACAACAGAGCCACGTCACCACAACAGCTCTCTTACAAGATCACTGATGTGGCATGTGTTTATAGGAACAGTCTAATGAATATCAAGTGAACAACTCGTTGCACTAGCACTGACCTCTTGTGGTGATTCCGAGAGCTTTTCGAGCCACCCTCGTAATATGCTTCATTTCAATGACTGCTGCACAGCCTGTGCCATATGATTTCTTCTCATCGGCATGAGCATTTCTGAATTGTGCATGTGGGAATTTTCCCTGCAATACATTCTACTTTCCTGTAACCCTCCTGGCCTCAAATTCCATTACTCACTGTCCTCACCCATCCAACCTCTTCCCTGTTTCAGTTCCAGCACTACAAAGCTGTCATTCCACCACCACACCCAGTGTTCTTATTTCTCTCCTTTTCTGCTACTTCTCCCCTCCCCCTCCCCACTTATCCCCCTGCAGCACTTCACTGTCTGTTATCCCCACCACAGTATCCCTCCCCCTCCCTGCCCCAGCCTCGTCCTTACCCCCACCCAGTCACCACTCCCATCATGCACTGGTGCTGCTGCTAGCAGTGTGGTTTCAGTTGCCTGAGACAGTAGTGGTGTGTGTGAGTTGCATTGCACGTGTGTGAGTGTGTTCGTATATGTGTCTATTGTTCACAAAGGCCAATGGCTGAAAAGTTTAAGTCTAAGAGTCTTTTTGTTGTGCCTATATGCGACTCAGTGTCACTGCTATGTGGTGACTAGCAACTTTCCTTCTCATAATATTGTTACATTCCATCCTGGATTTACCATTCTTTAAAAATAATTGTTGTCAGATATCTTGTAGCTACAGTGCTTATTTAAGACAACAGTATTTTATATACACAATATAACATTACATTTGTTACTGTATTTTTCTCATGTCTTTTAAGATGAGTAGAGTCTGAATGAAAATTGAGGCATAAAACAAATGGGTCTCAAAAAATCTGGTACCTGTTTCTTCATGGTCATCCAATTTTTCTAAAATTTATTGCAATTTTTGTGGCTCTGTAAGTCAGATAAGAGATGGGAGGAAGGAAAGAGTGCAACACAATTGGCAGTAAAGCACCGCAGTGTGTAATGGGACACCTTCCTCTAGCATTACCTTTTTTTTTCTTTCTTTATAGAAGTATATGATACCTAAAAGTATTTTAAATCTTGTATAGGTTAAAATTATATCAACTATTTCACTTCAAGAATTTGTATATGGTGTATTATATTTCAAGATAAAATGTATAAAAAGAAATTAATTTGTTACAATCAAAATGTACAGCTAAAATTACTCTTCTTTTAGAAATATTTGATATTATGAAGTTTTTTTCTAACTTAAAATTCATATTATTAATTGCACAATCTAACACTAATTATTGCATTTATTTCTGGACTCATTTATGAAATAATGGTATAACTTGGTGAAGACTGTACTTTTGTCAAGAATGTATGTAAACTCTTTTGCTTTGTAAACCCAATGAATTACTGTGAGTACCACAAAATGTAAGTAATAGTGGGCATGCCTCTGATGGAAATGCACAAATTTTTCAGTTTTGTCAATAACAATGTAATTGTTGGTTTTTTTGAAAATGAAGATTGCGAAGTCAGTGTGATATAGAAGACTGGGGTAAAATAAAAAAGTCATAGCAACAGAAAGTACTTCAACAATTATTTGTCATCTGGAATCTACAAAGTTATACAAAAATTACAGCCTCAAGAATGTAGCCCCAGGTGTGAGAACTGCAGTCAAAAAGAAGAAAAGATGAAGATAAGTAAAAAGTTTTTCTTTTGTATATCTTACATCTCTCAAAGCTTTTGAAACTTTTGCGGAGGCAGAGAAATTTATTGGTGATGTGTGTGTGTGTGTGTGTGGGGGGGGGGGGGGGGGGTAATATTACAAATGTTAAAACCAAACTTCACATTCAGCACAGCTTTACTTGCTGTACATCCTAACAGATAAAAAGTAAATATGTTACAACAACAGATTGCCTTAGCAATTACAATAGCAATTCAGCCCAATTCATCTGACTCTGCACTTGCCAGTACTCTCCCTTACCTTCTCATAACATGTGAAAGTACTCTGAGTAATCAGCCAAAGATCAGAATGCAGCCAACAGAAACAATTCATGTGCATTACTTTCTGCTGTACTAAGAGTGCTTGCACTATCACGTAATGGAGTTTTGCTGGTATATTTACGCAATTTTTTGTGTTCGTAGGCTAAAAAATGAGTTAATAAAATAAGTACTCGAGGTTTGTAATGGCTAGCATCAACAGGCTTTAAATCTTAAGTCTCCTAAGAGTTTGTGGACTGATGCTGGATGTACAAAGTAACTGTTTTAAGACATGAAACCTTGACTAATCTTTCTGTTAGAAGATGGAATAGTTTTTGAATTCAACATTTGTCTATGCTGATACATATAGAATTGAGACTGAAAATTTTTAGAAGAAACACTGGATTTGAGTACCTAAAATTCTTTGTAATATTGCTACAGACTGACGTCAATTTTTGCAGCAGGGTATTACTGGTGACTTACAAATGAACAGTTGACCTGTACTGACGTCCTTCACTTTTTTGTTTTTTTTTGGGGGGGGGGGGGGGGGGGTACTTATAACTGACTTTGGGCATTTACTGGCCAAAGGAATGTTGAAGAAATCAAATAATAAGTTTCAAATAATGTTATTAAATAAACAGGAAATTTATTTTGAATGTGATTTGGGAGGTGAAGCTAATGCATAATCATAATGAAGTTATTTGCCAAAAACTTCATGGGAATTGATGATTTCTTAATTTTTATTGAATAAGATTCTGATTTCAAATTCTTATAGGATTATCAGGAGATATAAGACACTGATATCCTCATTTCATGCCTAGGAAATATTTTATTTAGTGTGTCACAATGGCAATTCTTCACAAGTTAAATAAACTATCTGATAAAGCACTTGAAAAAAAAAAAAGAGTTGTTCTCAAAACTAATTTAAGAGCAACAGAAAATACATTTGTTTAATAAGTGATAATGAATTGATCCAAAAAATGTCATTGTATTTAAGGATTATCTCTTGTTCTTAATTATTACGAAAGAAAACACACATGACACTGACATAATATTCTATAATATGTGTTTTCATTCATAACTTCTGAAGTATACCATCAAGAACCAATGGAACAGCCAATCAGTGCTATTATTCTTAATGCCTTTTATTCAGAAGTAATAAATAAATGTTTTTATTGATGTAAATAAATAGTGTATCAAAGAAGTGTTTTTCCTTGTTTATTTTTATTTGTTATTTACAAGATTCAGTATTTAATAATAAATAATAATTTTATCTGTATTCATTATTTGTCACTCAAATAAGCTTTTTCCAACTCTGATAGTAATGGAAGCACAATTCACATGTGCATAGTGGAAACTCACAGCATATCTGCAATTGAGCATGAACAAGTGCAACTACATGGCACCTGTGTGGCCAACTGGTCACTTGGCCATGCCATTCAGTGAGGCAGCATCAGTGACCTGCAGCAGCTAGAACCAACATGTGTGAGGAGCATTCACTCTCTTTTCATGCCACAGCTGCAGGCAGACCACTTGAATTACTATGCACCTTCAGCCCTCTAGTTCCAGCACTGAGATGTTACCTGCAATCTCAGTGTTGAATTTTCACAAAGAAGTCTAAAAAAAAATTACATAGAGTGGATAAGGGCATATGCTGGTTGTAGTAGGACTTGTAATTCATGTACACAACATGCAGGATCCTGAAAATGTGGCAGGTTATCACAATGGTTTCTCCCAGAGTTCCTTTTACAGTGTTTATGATGATCTGATCCTCCAGTAAAATGCACAATAACAGGCTTCTAGATGATAATCTGATCCTCCAGTGAAATGTACAATAACAGGCTTGGAGAGAGTGTTACCTGGCAGAGTGCAGTGGCCTATGTGCACCATGGTGGCTCTCATTTCATCATAGATGTAATTTTTACAGCTTTTGTTACTGACTTTCTCTTGCTGTACTTATTTTACCAAAGAGATGTGTTTAAAAATATATTTGTTTCTGGTTCTGTTAATTATACAGGCCAATGATGGAATTTTTTTGCCAAAAATAACTTATTCTTATGTTTTTTAGGATGGGAAATCCAAATATGATACTTAAAAAACTGTATCATCCACCATTTCTTCACATTTTACAGTTAAATTTATTAAATTAAGCTATTTTTAAAGAATTTAACAGCTTTTATTTAGTTATAATAATTTTAAAACGAAGTGTATGAATGTAGATGTTGTTGGTAGCACTGCTGAAAAACATTTGCTGGCAAAAAATGTCGATTCTATTTTTGAGTTGACAGATGGTGCTTGGTTTACTGTCAACCTCACCTCACTTTCCCGTTACCTAAACATGTGATCAGTACAATGTCTAATTGTGTTTGTAAAAACTCTGTGGACAGTTTTTATTACATTTATGGTGAATTTGCGATTGAAAACACCAAAGAAACATTACAGACTTTGTTAAAAAAGGTATATCTATCATATTTTGGATCTAAACTTGATGATCAAGATATATATTGGGCGCTGCATAAGGTATATTATGTGTATGTTGAAGGTCTGAGGAAATGGTCCAAAAAGGAGGAAAAACCTTTAGATTTGCTGTTCCTATGATATGGAGGGAACCAAGAAATCATTCCAATGATTTCTACTTTTGCAGTGTTGATAGTACTGGTCATAATTCAAAAAACAGGAAGGTAATAAGCTACCTTAACCTTCTGTCTGCCATCCGATCAGTAGGGCATGCTGAAGATTTGCTGATTCCCGAACCACCAGATGATTTAAATTCTATTCCAACAGAAGTATTTTCTGATGTACCATCTGATTTAGATGAACCAGATGATGATGAATTCCATTGTAATACAGAAAGTCTAGAGCTCAAATTGTTTACTAGACTGAACTTAACAATTTAGTTAGGGATCTGAGCTTAACAAAAGAAAAAGCGGAATTGCTTGGCTCTAGATTAAGAGAAAAGAACTTATTGGCAGCTGGAACCAGTATATACATGTATCGAAAGAGAGATCAGCAATTTTCCAAGTTTTTTCAACAAGAAGGTGATGTAGTGTACTGCTCAGAAATTCCTGGTCTGATGACTGAGGAGCAAGGAGAGAATTTTCACCAGGACATTAAAGTGATGGAAAACTGCTACCAAGGGCACTGGAACACCAACATGATGGGGGACTACTGTTGGTCACTTCACCAAGAAGTACAGCAAGTGACTCATCATAGAAAAAGCTACACAAGAAGCTTCAAAGAAAAAAGAAAAATCAAATAAATACCAATTCCAGCTGACAAGTAAAACCTCTATTATCACATATCATTTTTTTAAGTAGCTTACTGTAAATACAAACCATGCTTATGTTGTAACAAAGCATTTCATTAATTTCCCCATTTATTGTATAGTATAGGATTTTTATACTATATAATAAAAAGAATATTGCTCGAAAACCATGGGTGATACAAAGAAACTAAGGCTAGATTTGGATTCAGCTCATAAGAATCTATAAAGATCAGCTATCAAAGTAAAAAAAAAGTTTTCAAGATAAAATTTATTGCCCTGTGTTATTTACTGATAAGGATGTACTTTCACTCTGCAGCAGAGTGTGTGATGATATGAAACTTCATGATAGATTAAAACTGTGTGCGGACTATAGCTCAAACCTGAGACATTTGCCTTTGATGAGAAAGTTATCTAACAACAGATTTACCTGAGCATGACCTGTCTTCATTCCTCCAATTCCACCAAAAACTCATCCCCTACTTTCAGACTTGAAAGAAGTTCTCCTGGAAACCTTGAAGGACTAGCACTTTTGGAGGAAAGGATGGGTCATGACTTGTGCTCCGGTATCTAAGGTGGTAGAGCACATTTCCAGGTTTGAGTACCAGTCTGGTATACAGTTTAAATCTGCCAGAAAGTTTCACTTATTATTTATATCTGTATAAAAGCTTTTAATATGAGCTCTTATAGCTTGGTAGTTTGGTACACCCAATTTCTAGACAATTTAGCTTTCATTGTTAGTTTGGACACAAAAAGTGTATACGTGTTAGACCTTAGAATATGTCAACTGCTGACTCATGCATATTATTTACATCACTTGTTTAAAAATGTAAATTTTTTTAATTTTTATAAAATATAATGACTTTTTATTTTTCTCCTCACTTATGACTTCAAAGTATTTCCTTTAAAAACTTCGTGTAGCAAGACAAATTGACATGGAATACAGAGTTATCTACTCTTCTTTTTCCTATAGCCCTAGTTTTTTTCCCTCTTCATTTTCTGTATCCCTCTCTTCTGTAAGTCCTTTATAATAAGCAAACAGCAATTTATTAATTTCAGTCTCTTTTACTATATGGTGACACACTATACAAATCATTGACTTATTTTGTGCCACTTCATGATGATCAGAGTGCATAATTTGAATTCTTATATATCATGAAAAAAACTGTCAATCAATTAAACACATCTAAATGATCTTGCATAATAAAAGATTACATAAACAATATGATCAGAACCATCCAGTGTCAAAATCATCAGTGTATGGTGAGTATTTATTTTTACTCATCCACTGATTGTATCACACTCAGAATTTTCCAGTATTGTATTAGACATAATTAATTTTAGTTTTATTCCGCTCTGAAATTACCTAAGTACTATTGTGTATAATGATAATAAAATAAGACTATAGTGTGATACTTACAGATAATTTGCAAAAGACTGACAACAAGCAGTCCTGTATGTACCTGTAAATTAGGGGATGTATCTTAGTCATTCAAATTAAGCCAGTAGTATACACAATAACAGTCAGAAATAAATATTAAAATTATTTGTGGCAAGAGAACGAGTATCTGCTTATTAGCTTCTGAAATAGAAATAACTATAATAAGTTTGATAGACTAACAAACTTGTAATTTTTGAGAAGTATTTAAGAAATCATTTTTGGAAGAATAGTAGTCTAAATATGAACAATAAGAGATCTTAAGTGAACTTAGGTGAGGGGAGTGACATAATCCCAAGAGAGGCACTACAAAATGTTTTTGTTACTGTTCGATTAAGTATTTGGATAGGAAATTAGTTTGTGAATCAGTAATAATGGGAATGGAAAACAAGCTTCCCAAAAGATTAAGAGAATTGCTATGGGTGGCACTTAGAAACAGTAATAGTAATTTCTTGAATTATATTAGAAAAATAGAAAATTTGACAAGAGATGAAAATATAAGGAATTGTGACATAAGGTACCTACGTAGGAAGGAATATCAGGTGAATAGAATAATAAATGCAGGACTTCTGACAAGGGTGTAGCCAGGATTATGTCAGAGCGGTGGATGGTATGTCCAATTTGCTGTATAGGACCTTAGAAAGTCTCATGTTTTTTATTTTATTCTAAAAAGACATTTAATTATTTATTAAAATTATGTATATAATTTTTCTATTGGGAGGTCTTCATACAAATAGTACTTGTTCTATAAAATTAAGCACAAGATTTTCTTTAAAAAGCATAACATATATTCTCAACAGAGTGTGTGTCTGTATCAGAAAATACCCTAATGCACAATTAAATATTTCTTTATTTGATTATTATGATAGCATCACCTTGGTGCCAAATGAATTAATACTCAAATGTAATGCATTGACTCTTTGCGTACAAAACACAGCTCAGTCTTCTAAAATAATGTTCTCTATTTCAGAGCAAAGGAATCTTAATGTTAGGTTGGCCAACTTATAAAGTTAAATTGCTTCAAATCTCTTTTGACAGTAGCGATCTTTCACCTTCTACAATCTTTTCTTTAAATTTATCACATATATGAAACCAAGTCAGAATTTCTTCAGCGCACCAAAGCATCCCAAGTTCCTCAATTCAGTCTCAAATTTTATTTAAGTAACTTACATTTCATTTAAATTTGGCAATTTCCTGGAGTGGTCAAGAACTTTTTTAAATTATTATTTCAACAGTCAACTTGGAACTGTAGCAATGAAATTTATTTATAAAACCAAGCAGAAAACACAGATCTTATGAGCTAGAGTTGAGGGATCTTAACACAGAGTCACACATTGATTTCAACTAAACTTATAATGTATGCAACATCACAAATGAGTTTGTATTTGCCTGTGATAATATGATTATACAGTCTTTGATGCCAATAAATTTCTCTATGATATAAAACATATGCTGTGATATATGTGGCATTTATTTACAAAAAGAGTTGTGACAGTTGGAAACACTGTTCCAAGGATATTAAGAATAAGATATTTCACAGTAAAACAATGTTCCTGTTGTAAGACTTGAAGACACGATACAGTGCTGTTCCACAATTAAGACATCTTTATGCAGATATACATAATACATAATGATGATTGCTAGCTGCCTTCTAATGTGTATATGGCTTTTAGTGCCAGGAGTCTCTGAAGAGATGTTCAGCTTGCCTTTGGTGTAGCTCTTTTCATTTGAGCACAGAGGCTGCATCTTTAAGGAAACTGAAATCTGAGAGGAAAGAAAGGAGTTTGGAAGGACTGGTTGTGGCCTATAGTAAGGGACCAACACTGGCATTTGTCTAAATTGAAAATGAGGAATCACAGAAAATCATTTTCAAGAATGCCAGCAGATGAATTTGAATGATGTCACCTCTCAAATCCAGGGAATACTAGATCAGTGCCTCAGGGCACTGGTCATTTTAGAATTCATTGTTTACCAAGGCAATAAAATGTATCACAAGAAAAGATGAATTTCTGATTGCATGTTTTTCCTTTAAGTGTGTACGTTTCATCATTTGATTGCACATGAATCACATGAATGCATGCATATTTTAAGATTTAATTATAAGGGAAATTTGTGGCTTCAGTTATTATAATAGTAGAAAAGTGTAAATAGATTTTGGAAAATAGGTGGTGGGGCAATGCAGGGCACATTTGGCTGTGGTGAATTCAAGCAGCCCACTGAAAAAATCTTTTAGAAATGAATGAAGGATAGAATGTTCTGTCATGAGACACCCCTGTCACTCTCCTCAAAGCCCTCACCACCATTCTGTATCAAAACCAGTTTTCGTCATTGAGTACCACTTGGGTGACCAGATGTGATGTATCTTACAATTTGGGCTAATAATGGTACTATTTTGAGTAACTTTTTTAAGGAAATGCAACTATTACTATTTGGGCAATATTCTTCTTGACCAATGGGACTTTTGGGCAATGCAGGCAAGTCCAAGTGATTTAATTAACTTAATGTTATTTCTAATGATGTTTACTGATCTCTTGATTTATGATATACTGAAATATTACAGGTTCTGCTAGTCTCCAAATAACAACTCCAGTTCTGATATAAACAGCTATTATAGTGGTGCATCTGTACTTTTAATTTATAATAATGCTAGTATATGAATCAAAATCAACTTTCTTTTTCTTTCTTGTTATATACTTATCCATAGTTGGAAACTATTGGAACAGCACACAGCACAAAAACAACAAATGGCAGCCCTTATGTTAAATTCAACTACAAGTAAGAACTGAACTGATTAACAAAACAACAACTGAACTCAGATAAGGCCAATAATGTACAATAGTTGTTCTTGAATAAATTAGGAATAGGCAATAGATGATAGTACTATCAACATATTATTAATTTAAATCTATTTATGGATATGTTGATTACCAATAGTGTACACTCCTGGAAATTGAAATAAGAACACCGTGAATTCATTGTCCCAGGAAGAGGAAACTTTATTGACAAATTCCTGGGGTCAGATACATCACATGATCACACTGACAGAACCACAGGCACATAGACACAGGCAACAGAGCATGCACAATGTTGGCACTAGTACAGTGTATATCCACCTTTTGCAGCAATGCAGGCTGCTATTCTCCCATGGAGACGATCGTAGAGATGCTGGATGTAGTCCTGTGGAACGGCTTGCCATGCCATTTCCACCTGGCGCCTCAGTTGGACCAGCGTTCGTGCTGGACGTGCAGACCGCGTGAGACGACGCTTCATCCAGTCCCAAACATGCTCAATGGGGGACAGATCCGGAGATCTTGCTGGCCAGGGTAGTTGACTTACACGTTCTAGAGCACGTTGGGTGGCACAGGATACATGCGGACGTGCATTGTCCTGTTGGAACAGCAAGTTCCCTTGCCGGTCTAGGAATGGTAGAACGATGGGTTCGATGACGGTTTGGATGTACCGTGCACTATTCAGTGTCCCCTCGATGATCACCAGAGGTGTATGGCCAGTGTAGGGGATCGCTCCCCACACCATGATGCCGGGTGTTAGCCCTGTGTGCCTCGGTCGTATGGAGTCCTGATTGTGGCGCTCACCTGCACGGCGCCAAACACGCATACGACCATCATTGGCACCAAGGCAGAAGCGACTCTCATCGTTGAAGACGACACGTCTCCATTCGTCCCTCCATTCATGCCTGTCGCGACACCACTGGAGGTGGGCTGCACAATGTTGGGGCGTGAGCGGAAGACGGCCTAACGGTGTGCGGGACCGTAGCCCAGCTTCATGGAGACGGTTGCGAATGGTCCTCGCCGATACCCCAGAAGCAACAGTGTCCCTAATTTGCTGGGAAGTGGCAGTGCGGTCCCCTACGGCACTGCGTAGGATCCTATGTTCTTGGCGTGCATCCGTGCGTCACTGCGGTCCGGTCCCAGGTCGACAGGCAGGTGCACCTTTCGCCGACCACTGGCGACAACATCGATGTACTGTGGAGATCTCACGCCCCACGTGTTGAGCAATTCGGCGGTACGTCCACCCGGCCTCCCGCATGCCCACTATACGCCCTCGCTCAAAGTCCGTCAACTGCACATACGGTTCACGTCCACACTGTCGCGGCATGCTACCAGTGTTAAAGACTGCGATGGAGCTCCATATGCCATGGCAAACTGGCTGACACTGACGGCGACGGTGCACAAATGCTGCGCAGCTAGCACCATTTGACGGCCAACACCACGGTTCCTGGTGAGTCCGCTGTGCCGTGCGTGTGATCATTAATGTACAGCCCCCCCGCAGTGTCCGGAGCAAGTATGGTGGGTCTGACACACCGGTGTGAATGTGTTCTTTTTTCCATTTCCAGGAGTGTATATCCTCTTTTTCAACATGTGACTGAAAAACATAATATAAGGGATGAATAAAAAGTTTCAGTTCAAAGGCCATGCAGTCAAGAATTGGTCTGCCAGTCAGGCATAATTGCTGTGTACAGTGAGCAATCAATCCATCAACACAAAAGGTTGATGACACCCATTTGTTGAAGTCTGTATCTGCCTGCTGTACATCCTATTTCAGTAGGAATCTTTAACCTTTCAAGGCATATTTTAAGGAACCAAAGGCATGATAATTGTATGAGAAGAGATCAGGACTGTATGGTGGCAGCTTGAGTGTCTCCCACTTGAGTTGACCGAAACTTCTGTGTTACAACATTTCTGATATGAGAATGTGCATTATCATGATGCAGCAGTGCCCCCTTTGCACCATTTCACAATGGTGCTTTCCATCAGACATGCAGTCCCATACATATTGTTTGTTCTGTGCTGAGTATCTACCAGTGTTTGGCTTTTGGTAGCAGAGAAATGAGAATCATCATGTTGGTCCTGTTTGGATGCATTTGGTGGTAACATCAACATAGTCCATCTTTCCACATTTACGGCACACATGTTGGAAAGACACAAATGCCACACTAATCCCTTGCCCATACGTCAGTGTTTATATACCTGCATCAGAGTCATTTTACATAGTGTGTACACTGTAGCAGTTTCCTCAAACAGAAACGTTTTGAACAGCTTTTATTTTAACTAGACTGTAACTAGGTTGTGTGCAATTACATTTAAGTTATAGGGGGAGGTTCAGACCCCCTGCACACCCCTCCCATACCCCCCATTAGGCTATGTCCTTGCCTCTGAAACTGGATAGCAAGCAGTTTGGCAGAGCTTATGAATGGTAGAGGCCCTCAAAATAATGGAAATCTGAGAAGCTATATTTACATAAATAATCAGGGTAACTAAATATAAGTCCAGCTGTAGCTTGCACTTGGGCAGAATCTCTTATAGAGCCACCAGTAATTCAGAATCCCCAGACAGAAAATAAAGAAGGAAGATGCAGGAATAAAGATGAGTACAAACAATGTTTGGTGATCTTCTTCTTCTATGTGATCAGGCCCAGTGGAGCCCACACTTCTGCAAGTTTCCTCCTCCATTGTATTCTGTCCATTGCTGCTATCTGCCATCCATCCACATCTATTGATGCTTGGTTCAAATCTTCATGGAGGCCATCCCTCTAACACTTCTTGGGGCTCCCAGGGGGTATCTTTCCTTTAGGTGTGAAATCCAGGAGCTTCCGAGGTCATCTGTGATCTTACATCCGGGCCACATGCCTGGCCCACTGCATTCATTTGGCTTTGACAGTTCCTGCCATGTTGGGCTGCTGGTATAGTTCCTCAAGCTCTTGGTTGTGTCTGATCCTCCACTCCCCTGTGTCTGCACCCAGAACTGGGCTGAAGATCTTCTGAAGCATGCTTCTCTGAAAAATGAGGAACTTGTGGAAGTCCTGTTTCTCAGCCATATACAACAACAGGCTTCATCAGGGTTTTGTACAGTTGAATCTTGCACTGCCTGGAGAGCTAGGCTGTGGTAAGATCAGTTTCCTGCTTGTATTCTGGCATTGATCTCTGCTTCACACGATGAGTTCTCAGTGAAAAATGCCCCTAGGTATTTGAATTCATGTAAACCCTTGTAGGTCTGGTCTCCCACCTGCAGTGATTGTATATGACCAGCAGTCTGACTTTGACCATGCATCATAATGAGGTACTTTGTCTTGGCTTTATTTATGTTTGATGATAAATGAAAAAAAATCCAGTGATAGAAGTTCATCTGAATTAGAAACTATTACGAACAGACAAATAAACAAAATGGAGGGATTAGTCACAGCTCCCAGTGAAAGGCCTTATAAAAGGGATCCAAAGATGCTATAAAAATGTGAGCAGTTACATAAAGAAAAGCAGTTAAAGTGTGTTGCACTGTAGTCAAATAAAGAATAAATAACAGAAATTGGGGTTGAAGACAGTGTTATTGACAAAATTAGAAATTTTTGTTGTAAAGAAGACAGGGAAGGTCAAAGAGGTGAAGAGGGAAAAAGGTATAAATGAATGTGTATATTATAGTTGTCATGTCATTGGCTATTGCCTCTGTCATGGTCATCATTTTTGCATTGTGATGGCTGCACTATTTGCCTATGAAGGGAAGGGGAGTACAGTGTACAGCAGGTGCCTGATGTTCCAGCCACATGTCGCACAACACTGTCCTATTGGTTGTTGCCCTGGCAGATTTGCACAGTTAATGCAGCTCTACTGCACTGTAATATCCACAGCTGTAATGATGGCCCTACAATCACTGGACTCAGACAGCACTATCTTGTTGCATCCACATAGCCACATGATGCCAGCTACTTCTGCGTATCCATATGCTGGGCTGCCTTCATAGGACTGCAGCTCTTTGGCAGTCTGAAACTGAGTCTGAAACTGACCACAAATCTGAGTGACCTACAATGAGTCTCTGATACTGCGCACCAGGATCAAGACTATACCACTGCAACAATCAATTGTGACCATGACCCATTATGACCTTGCAGAGTAAAGTATGGTGATAGATTGTGTGCTTTCTATGGCTGTTTCGTAGAACTGTATTCAAAGAGTAACAATTCTTCTCATTGACAGGATGATCTATTATACACCCATTGTGGAGAACCAGTTTGCAGTTTCTTGTTGCTTATAGAAATAAACTTCTATTGTTCATTGCTATCTGGGCACCTTCTTTGTTTCTTCATGGACCATTTCACATTAGTTGACAACTAGGGTATATTTTCATACCCACTGTGTCTTTGGAGCTTAATTCCAGTATCTGTGCTCAACCAGGGAGCCCTTTCTCTGCATTTGCATGCTTTCATTATTGTTTGACCACCATTCCTCTGTTCTCTCTTTGCATCCTATTTCCCCATGGCATCTTTTGCACGAGAACTTTTGCTTCTGCAGATTGTCCACTTGCAATGTCAGCAGTTGCTCATTTGAACCAGGAAACTGCTTGTTTGATTCAGTGATTCTTGGGAGCTGACACCCAATGTGATGAAGCCGGGTCAACACAGATTCTTCTCCATGTGTGTCACAGCTCTTCTCACAGCATCTTGCTCATCCCAATGCCCCCTTCCCCCTATCTCCTCACACAGGGTGCTTTGTTGCTGCTCCCAGTCTCTTCCAAGCTGATGTGGTCTTGGACACTCGGTCCACCTTTCTGGCTGCACTGAACCACCTTGTCAACAGTTCCACCTTTACCAATGCTTCTACCTTTGCGATATTGACTCTGGCCCTCAGTCCTTGCCTCCAGCCCCTGCCCACTTGGTCTCTTGCACACTCATGTCCTATGCTGCTATCAGACTCATCTGCCACGATACCTCTAGCTTCTATTCCCACTCCACCATGTCCTTACATTGCTCCTTGCTCACTCTGGAGGCTCCTGATGTGGCACCTCTGCCTGCTCCTATTCTTTCACTGGACTTGAGACCTCCATACAGCATGGTACCTCTGCCTTGTGTAACTCCTCCACTGAGCACAGCACCTCTACCTGGCATGGCACCTCTGCCTGGCATGGCATTTGGCATTTCTGTCTAGTGTGACGCCTCCATCTGACACAGTATTAATAGTTCTCATGCTTTTGGCACTCTCATCTACCTCCTGGTGGCTGCTGCTGCAGCCAACTATGTTACCACCAGCTCTAGTGATGTGGCTGGCCTGGTCGATGTCTATATCCATCTGACCTGCTCATGATCTTCTGATGCCCTCAATGCCCGTCTGTAGTATGGTCTTCCTTGCTTATTCTGCCATTGCAATGACTCATCTTCCTGTTACCTCAGCTTCGGGCCAGTCTCCTCTTATGCATTGTTGGTCATCCTGCCTATGGTATACTGTGCCCAGCAGTGTGACTTCCTGGTCCCCGTGTTCAGTCAACCTTCCTGCATAGCTCTCTAGTAGCCTCGTGGACTTTCCCACACTTCCTCGTCATTGCTCATGGAAGTTTCACCAACAAGACTTGGTAACACATCTTGCTGTAATTGGCAGCTTGTGTGCCCTCCTAAATGATGACTATGCAAGACCATTGGTTTTCCAGACCTCCTCCCAGACAAGCTTGTCTGTTTGATGATGTATGATTTGCAGCCCTGCACTGAGCACCAGCTGTAACCTGCTCCAGCACTACCACTAACCTTGCTGCTGGCCACACTGCATGCCCACCATTGGCCTGCTCAGGCACTCTGCACCCATCGCCCAAAACACGGTGGCCCACCAGCACCATCAAAACATGCACAAGGCCCAATTCCAGTCATCCTTCCTGCTTGTTGCTCATGTTCCATTCACACGCTTGGCTCCCTGCTTTCACTCTTGGACATCTGCTTTCTCATATGAACCGGGTTTTATTCCTAACAGGCACTTTCACAGCACACCACATACCTTCATGTCAATGCTGCCCTCCACTATTTGGTCATTGTTGTAGCCCTGGCTGTTTCCTCCATCTTCCAGCATCATCTCTTCTCAGCAGAGCACTGGCCTCTTCCTTTTGCTAGTGATCTGCTCTCCAGTCCACTTCTACCAGCTGCCTAGGCCATCTCCTCCATGGGAAAGAGGGGTTCCGTGTCCTCGGCTGTTGCCTCCACCACAGCCACCATCTATGCTTTGAGATGGCTTCCCCATCTCCCTCTGAAGAGAAGAGGAATGTGGCATAAGCTTGGTGTCTGATGTTCATGCCACATAACATTGTCCTATGGATTGATATCCTGCCAGATGTGTGCAGTTAATGCAGCTCCATTCCACTGTAACATCCACTGCTGTGATGAGTGCCCTCGGATAACTGGATACAACCAACACTGTCTTACATCCATAATGCCACATGATGCTGTCCACTTCCTGTTGTCCATATGACAGGCAGCCTTTATAGAAATGCTGCCTGCAGCTCTTTGGCAATCTGACACTGAGTCTGAGTTGAGTCTGAACGTGACCATGAATCTGAGTCACATGTAATGAGTCTCCAATACCACACATCAGGATGAGGACTACAGCAGTGCAACAACCACTTGTGACCATGGCTCATTCTGTCCTTGCAGAGTAAATCATGGTGACAGACTGTGCCTTCTCTCATATCTTTGTAGAACTGTATTCATAGACCAGGGTCAGCTTTTGTGTTCCCTTCATGGAGAATCTGTTTTCTGTTAATGATGGCTCCTTGTTGCCTTCTGATAGAAATAAACTATATTTTGACTGAAGTTCAGTCTTGATCACACCATTTATGTTTCAATGAGATAGGTAACTGGTTTTGGTTATTTTTACATAACCATCAGCAGACCCATGGCTCTCTTAGGATGGTAGGCAGAGCTCTCCTCAACTGCTACGAGGTCAACTGATCGTAGCAGCGGAGGAGAGCTCCTCCTACCATCCTAAGGGAGCCATGGGTCTGATGATGGTTATGTAAAAATAGCCGAAACCAGTTACCTATGTCATTGAAACATAAATGGTGTGATCAAGACTGAACTTTAGTCAAAATATAATAATCTATTGATCACTGTATTCCAAAAATGTTTACTGAAATTGTAGAGATAAACTGCTATTGTTCATTGCTACCTGGGAATCTTCTGTTTTCTGTCTGCACCATCCTAGAACAGGAGCTGGCCGCGGTGGTCTCGTGGTTCTAGGCGCGCAGTCCGGAACCGCGTGACTGCTACGGTTGCATGTTCGAATCCTGCCTCGGGCATGGATGTGTGTGATGTCCTTAGGTTAGTTAGGTTTAAGTAGTTTTAAGTTCTACGGGACTGATAACCACAGATGTTAAGTCCCATAGTATTCAGAGCCATTTGAACCATTTGAACCCAGAACAGGATACTTTAACAGTGATGGTAATATTTTGAGTAAAGGAAAGATAAATGCTTTAAGTAAACAGAATAAATGTGAGGAACAAGGAGAATAGCAAAAAGAAGAACATGGAAAGGAAAATTTCACAATGTGTCAGTTTTAGTAGAGAACAAGAAATTTGTCAATTTATAGTTGTAATGGAGAAAATTAATGAGTATTTATTGCATTAGGGAGGAACAATGTTGAATGTCAAAGAAGTATGGCATCCTATAGTTGAGGTAAATATACAAGGAATTCCAGTTAAATGTTTCTTAGAGAGTGGAAGTGTCCTGAGTGGAATACTCCAAGTCCTTCTTGAATCTATTAAGAATAATGGAACAGAATTCACCTCACCACCTATGCTATCTTCAAAGAAGAATGGGCCAATCAAACTGCACAATGACAGCCCACACCACACATTAACACCTGGTAGATTAACACATTTTTTTCATGTGAATGTGAGGATTTTCAGGAGCCTAACATACACAGTCATGGTGTTTTACAGAACTGTTCAGTTTGAATTGCATCTCATCAGACCAGATAAAAATACCAGCAAATCATTCATCCTCACAAAGCATACTTTCATACAACACACAGTACTCCATCCTTTGGTCTGAGTCATCCTTGTTCATAGCATGCAATGATCCTGGAATGTCACTTTCCACTTTACAGCCTTCAAAATTTGTCGTAAGCGTGGATTTCAAATGCACACTGCTTCACATGTTTTCCAGGTGACAGTAAAATGTTGCAACACAGCAGTGTTGGAAGTTGGACTTGTTGATGTTTTTGGTTAACCAGACCTTTCCTTATGCATATTCAAAACAGTACCATTGGCTTCAAATTTATTTTGTATATGATAAATTGTTGAACATGTTGGGGGCTGATTTCTGTACACATTACACCATTTCTGTTGTACCTCTATCATGTTTTCATTCTTCCAGTACTGATTGAATATGACCCTGCATTGCTCAAATGACAATCTTACCTCATTCATTGGTGCACTGTCATCTGCTGGAAAGTTTGCACCAAGATCTGCTGAGAAAACAATGGACTATGCTACAGTTTGATAGCTATCAAAGAATGTATACAATTTTCTGGATTCCTCTGTATATTCAATACTGAGAACATACTTTTTGTGTACTGGTATATGGGATGTGGTAACTGATTTGGTGACTAAAGGTTTACTTCTGTTTATGATGGAAAATTAAATCAGGTACCAATTGAAGAGGAACTGAACTGGAAAGACCATAATGAAATGTGCTTACCTTTGAGATATGTAGCAATAGTGAGTGATATGACCAGTTATCAAGAGAATAAAATAAAAATAGAAAGAAAAGTGTGCTGAAGGCATACAAAACAGTCAAAGGCAAGACTTAGATGATATTTTAATGCAAAGTAGTTCTATATTTTCAGACAAGCCAGAGACAGTAAAATATTTGGAGTGATAATTTGAATCAAAAACCCACATGGTACTCTTTTCTCTAAAGAGAAAGCTGTAAGAAAGTATACAGAGAAAATGTTGAAATGGGGAATGAATGAATTATCTAAAAGGGGACACAATAATGTGCTAGTAGTAACTATAGAAACTGGTGGTGTCTGAGTGGTATTGTGTGCTAGAAAGTTAAATTAAGTAGCAAAAAGGGAAAGCAACATACTTGCAGGTATTGATGAAACCTTACAAAAATTTCATGGTTCTGATTTCCTCATATCTTGTGATGTGACATGTGGATGTTAGTCTATTGTCTTATCTAAGGAATCCAGGCCATGTACAGCATTTTTGCAGGAAGAAAAGGGATGCCAGTACTGGGTGGTAGCTTTTGAGATAAGTGTATCTGTTTGTCTATTGATGATTTGAACAGAGCTCCTTAATAAAGTAACAGAGTATGTGGACAACATTTTAATAGCTAGTTCTACTTGTTATGGTCGTTGAAAAATTTTAAATAATGTGCTAAGGGCATTTCAAAGTGATGGAATCAAATTAAAACTAAGCAAGTCAGAATTTATGATAAGGGAAATTTTATTTTTAGGCCACATTATTGATGAAAATGGAATACAACCAGATACTGGAAAATGAAAAACAATGTAAGATTTTCCTTTACCTCAGAATAAAAAACAGTTGAAAGCAATGTTTGGGATATTTGGGTTTTGTGGGAAATTTTTTGCAGTTTAATCTTTTGATAGCCCATACTTGAGTAATTTATTACAGAAAAGTGTAATATAAAATTGGACTGAGGAATATGCAAAAGCTTTTCAAAAGTAAAAAATTAATTAATGGTAATTCACTACATCATCCTGATTATTCTACAACATTTTGCTTGAGTGCGGATTGAAATACTTGTGGCCTGGTGGCTGATGGTAGAAACAGAAGAAAGAATAATTCACAAAACCATAATATTTGCAAAGAGAACTACACATAAACACGTAACAGAACTAGCAGCAATTAACACAGTATGTATATTTCAGAAATGTGAAGGGTTTTTATAGGGAAATAAAAAATAATATACACTGATCACAAAGCTCCAAGTTTCTTGCAACAATGTAGACTGAGAAATCTATGAATGACAATATGGATATTTTTATTGCAACAATTTGATGTTGAAATCGGATACACAATGAGGAAAGATAATATAATAGCAGTTGCATTATCTAAATGGTTTTGGGAAAGAAAGAAGGAGATGATCAGGATGAAAATTGGAATCAGATTAGTTTATTTTACATGGATGAAAAATCAACCAGGAGAATTTGAAAATGGGCCCACATATATGGGGAACAGAATGAGAATATAAATTTGAGATAAATTAAACAATACGATAACTTAGTTGATTTTCCAAAAACAAATCACTACTGTGCCACTCACAATCTTTAGATAATCAGCAATGGAAGCTGTGTTTTCCTGAACAGCATACTGATAAACTAAGTGACTACCTGCATGAAAATTACTGTCATTATGAAACCAGGGAATGAAAACAAAATTACAAGAAATAGGAATATTTAATAATTTATGAAGAAGGATCAAGAAAAGCCTGGCTAAATGTGACAAGCATAAGAAAGAGAAAATAACTGTCTCATCAAAAGGTTTAATATATTCAGTTGCATGCAATGCTCCAAAGACATTCATTGCAGTTGATTCATTAGGGCCATTATCTACTTCTACAAGTGGATGCCAGCATTTATGTATAGCACTGGATATATTTTTTAAATTTGTAAAATTATATCCAATAAAAGAGCAAAAAACAGAACAGTAATGGAAAAACTAGAACAAGATTGTCTGCACAAGGTGTGGGTTTCTAATGCACTATTATCAGACAATGGATCACAGTTCATTTTAGAAAGGTTTATGCAATATGAGGGGTTGTATGGAAGTAAACACATGTACAGTTGAATCTATTTCCCACAGTGAAATATTAGTGAGAGAGTAGTGAAGGAAATTAACTGGTTATGTCATGAAACTTCCTGGCAGATTAAAACTGTGTGCTGGACTGAGACTCAAACTCTCGATCTTTGCCTTTTATGGGCCAGTGCTCTACCAATTTTGGTGAAGTTTGGAAGGTAGGAATTGAGGTACTGGTGGAAGTAAGTCTCTGGGGTCAAGTTGTGAGTCATGTCTGGGTAGCTCTGTTGGTAGAGCACTTGTCCACAAAAAGGCAAAGGTCCCAAGTTTGAGCCATGGTCTGACACACAGTTTTAATCTTCCAGAAAGTTTCATATCAGTGCACACTCCACTGAAGAGCAAAAATTTCATTCCAGTTATGTTTCACCTATTGTGGTAAGAAACACATTTCCTGCACAAATCACATATAAAATTTTTAAAACACAATAAAAAACTTATGTAATGAGTCTAATGGTTTTGTGAATTAATCTTTGGGGATAAGCCTACCAGTATTACTGTGAAAGAAATAGAATTTCCAACTTTAAGTGAAATAACTAGCAAGAAAAAAATCAGGACGGCAAAAGATATGATGAAAAATAAAGTATGTAAAGAAAAAGAAGGCAGGATAGTAAAGGGACACGAATAATTTCAAAGTAGGAGATGTAGTACTAGCCAACACAAAGGAAAAAAATCCAGTAAACAAGTAATTACATAAATTCCTACATGTTCCATTTACAGTTTTAAGAATTGTCCACAATAATGCACATATGTATGCTCCCCCACTCTCCTCCTTGAGTACCCAACACGACAGACATACGTACACACTTTTCTGCCCACATTATAATATAATTGGATAGATAAAAAATCTACTCACCATGCAGTGGCAGGAAAACACACATATACAAAAGGTTTTATGCATGCAAGGTTTCCGTGTCAGTGGCTCCTTCTTCTGCCAGAAGGGTTGATGGGGAAGGAAGTGGGATGAAAGAACCTACAAGGTTGTCTGTGAAAGAAAAGGACTGGAGAGGTTTAGGAAAAGGCATAGAGTTTGGAAAAATCACCCAGAACCTCAGGCCTTAATTTTGATTAATTTCTCCTGTCTCAGGAGTTTTGCACATTAGCTACTCCTTTCTTCACTCCATTTTAGTTTCCTATATCTTTCATTTTCTGGCCTGTCTGTTTTTCACCATGTAACTCCCACCTCTACTACATACAATGCAATTAGCTTTTGGCTTTATTAACTTATGAATGATGTTTTAGAAGTAATATATCTCTTGCTCATTGCCCTATCTACCACTTTATTTTAAGCTCTCAGGTTTTCAAATCTCATCTGGTGCAGTCCCAACAATCAGTCTTTCCTTCTCATCTCATGTGGAAGATTCCCCTGACCTGGGGTTCTGGGTGACTTCTGAACTCTACCGCTTTCCCTCAACCTCTCCAATCCTTTTCCTTCCCCCCTTCCATTCCTTTCCCATCAACCCTTCCACCAGAAGAAGGAGTGTTTGGCTCCAAAAGCTTGTAAAAGTTTGCATACATAAAACCTTGTTTATATGTGAGTTTTCCTGCTGCCACTAGGTGTTCTTTTTATCTATCCAGTTATATTATATTGTCAAAAATTGTTTATTTTGATTGTTGTAGACAACAGCCTTAGTTGGTGAGCCTACAACTCTAACTAAGATGTCACAAATACTGATACTTCCACAAATGTTTGAGTCACCTGAACATAAACAAACATTCAGAGCTGCTGCAGTGAGGATAAGGACATTTTACTTAATGCAAAATCTGTATTTATGCCACTATTATGAAAGTTTTACTGAAGCACTTATCCTGGAAACCACTAAAGTTTTATGCAATTTATAACCCCTGATTTGGCTTTGACCACCTTGGGAGCTCACAATGCCCAATAAGCTTTCTATTTGTTAATGTCTTAATTGTGTAAACCATTATAACTTGTTTACTGAAAAGCTGCATATATAATTGCTGATAGTAGTATGCAGCATGTCACTTTCTTTGTTGCTTATTTTCTCTCATTAATTGCAGCATACAATGATAGTTACCTTGGTTATTTGCATAGCTGTTGGTTCAGTCTGGTTTCAATGTTTTCATTCACCTTCAAATTCCAAACTGTTGCCAGAACCTAAAGCCATGTGTGGCAAATAAAACTGCCATTACTAGCACCTCATAATGGATCAGTCTTTATGGACTGTAAAGTTAATTGTGCATTGTCAGTGGATTTTCATGACCAGTAAGGACCAGTTAGGAAATGCATTAAATGAATGCCAGTGAATAATCTGGTACTAATTCCTAATAAAGGACAGTTGCCACCTGCGTGCTTAAACATTTTATTTCTTTCCACCATATTCCAAAGATTATTCACCTAACTGATTTATTTATTCATCCATTGACTCATTTGTTGTTCAAAATGTGCACATTATGTTGAACAGGATAGAACTAAGGGTGATAGATGTATGAAGTGGTGGTGAATGATGTAACAGGTTATGATAACATTACACATATTAATGTAGAAGATTAGTAAGACCTCCAAGACAACATTTGGTAATGTTATGTGTATGTACAATATTGTACTAATTTTCTGGTTTTACATTGTTAGACACAATAATTAGCTATCATTAATATTTGCTTTTATACTATTTATTAAAAGTGCTTACTGTACTGTATGAATTAAAAGTGAAAATTATTGGACTGTCAGTGACAACTTACATTTTTAATTCAAAAATCTACTTTCTTCAGGTGTAGCCCCTGTGAGTTAAATGCACTTTGTCTAATGAATTTCTAGTGATCTGACTGCATTCCTGAAATGTTGTTATGGGAGGTCTACAAAATAGCAGTATATGGATTCCATAACTGTTCACATGATTCAAAAATTTTCCAGCAGTAAATGTTTCAGGCATAGAAATGGGTGAAAGTCAAACTATCAGATACGTTTTCTACCAAATTGTAGGGTATTTCCAATCCCTCAGTTTTCCCACTTCCAAAGCATTTCTCATTTTACTGATGTGTAGGTTAATGGTGTAATGGATGCAAAAAGTGATCCGCCTGGAGAATGAACTTTGGATTTTACTACATTTTCTGGTATGATCTCTTTGCTGCTTAACATATTCCCCAAATAAGCATGTTATAAATGTAATGTAATGTCAGACCAAAGAACTTCTATTTCTCCACATTACTATAGAGTCCATTATCTAGCAGCTGCTGAAATTATGTTTACATGTGTCCTTCCCTGATAGTACCTGTAATTCAAATGTCATTCAAATACCATGAGATAATCTGCCTGCCTAGCTGAATTGTAATGTGCTTGCCTCCCACGCAGTAGGTCCAGGTTCAATTCCCTGCTTGGTTGGAAATTTTCTTGTAGACTGGGTGTCGTGTTCTCCTCACCATCATTTCATCCTTATCACTGGCACATAAGTCAGCCAATGTGGTGTTGACTGAAATAGAACTTGCAGTCAGCAGTCAAACTTTTCTGAATAGAGCCTCCTGGCCAACAATGCCATACGGTCATTTCACTTTTTACTATGAGTTAGTTGATTTGCATATCCCTGGAGGATTCCAGATATTGAGGTGAACCCAAATGATAATCTCTCAAACTGTTATGTATTCCAAATGGTGTGTTTGTTACCAGTATTTTATGCATGTCTGCATCAAGAGGTAGCTGCAATTATGGATCCTTGAGATCAATCTTTGCTAAAAGTTCTTCTGGACATGGAATTGAGTAAATGTTGATCTCAGTTTGTGCATTACTCATGCCTTAAAATCACTGCAAGTTCTCATGGATCCACCATGGGTGTTACTCACTGAGTACATCTACTTATGCACATACATGACATCTCTGCATTTCATACTTAAGTGTGTGGAAGAGGTATGACTGAACCACTTTCATACTATTTCTCTACTGTTCCACTCTCAAACAGTGTGCAGAAAAAATGAACATTTAAATCTCCCTGTGGAATCTCTGATTTCCCTTATAAAGCACAGATTGGTGCAATTACTCACAGTTCCTCTAAACTGTGTAATTTAGTATTCACTACACCCTATGTTGTGGACAGGACTGGCAGTGCACCACAAAATTTAATCACCCTGGATTGCATGAGTCAGATTTGAGCTCCAAACTCTTGGATCCTACAAAAAATTGATTAGCAAAATTGCTGATGATTATCTAGTAATGATTCCAAGTTCTGGAATGGTACTGACCTTGACACTAGGTTCACCAAATCCAATATTTGGAAGCAATATGAGTTAATGACACCTAAACCAAAAATGTTTACAGCAAATGGCAAACTTACAACCAACAAGGTGATTTTCCATTGCATATTCTTCTATTTTAGCAATATAGCAATTTTCCCTTTCAAAGGAATCAATTTTTCGCTTGATGAAATTATTATAATGGGGCCATGGTGTATGGGCAGCATGAACCTTTATCATTATCAGGGCAAACCTTCATTGAAACACTTCAAAGAGGTACGCCAAGATGAAATTCTTAAAATAGTCAAAGAAATGAAAAATTCATATAGTACAGATATTTTTAATATGTCAAACAATCTATTGAAAGAAATAACATATTACACTGTAGCACCATTAACATATTCTATAAACTAGTGTCTCATAGAAGGGGTTTGTCCTAATCCTTGCAAACTATCCAAGGTGACTCCAATCTTTAAGAAGGGTAGCAAATCCGGTCCAGCAAAATACAGGCTTATTCCTCTTATCTGAGTACAAGCCAAAGTCTTTGAAGGCATAATGTATCAGGAGATGTATGAGTACCTAGAACTAAATGATATGTTAAGTACATCACAATTTGATTACAGATAAGAAAAGTTAACTATACAAGCCATATAACTCTTAGTGAGAGACATTTTAGTAGAATTTGAGGATCATGCTCATGTACTGTTTACCTTATGTGACCTCAGCAAGGTTTTTGACTGTATTGACCACTTTGTTTTGCTCTTGAAACTTGGGTGCTATCGAATGTGTGACAAAAGTTTAAAACTCCTAAAACCATAGCTTTATAAAAGGCAAGTGGTGAGCTCAGGAAGTCATATGTGAAACACACTTGAGGTTCAACATGGAATTCCACAGGGATCTAAATTAGGCCACTTCTATTCCTTATAAATATAAATGACTACCAGAAAACATAGACATAAAGACTTATATGTATGCAGATGATACAGCTTTTCTGTCTGTTGAAGAATGTATTTGATAACCTTCTTAGTAGTATGAATTTGGCAAAAGAAAATACAATATCTTGGTTTAATGCAAATGGGAAAAAGACCCAGAATATGTGGTTCAATCTGTCAAAGACTGTAAAAATAGAAGAAAAAGATGCAAAATTTTTAGGTTTCATACTTGACAATAAACTAAAATGGAACCCTCATGTTGAACACATAGTGGTTAGGCTGTAAAGAGTTATATATATGCTGAAAAGACTGATGTGCTGTGTTACATTTGAATATGTATAGACAGCATACTTACAATTTTTTCAATCTGTTTAAGGTATGAGTTAATACCCTGGGAAAACACAAAAAAATAAGTGAAATTCTGGTGATCCAGAAGAAGCAATCAGAGTAGTGGAAAAAGTATATAATGGGACACATTGTAAACAACTGCTCATTAAATGTAGAACATAAACAATTATTAATTTACATATTCTTGATAGTGCTAACTACATACTTGCTGACCTAGCAAATTTAGGTGTAATGAATCAAAGGTGTGACTACAATTCAAGAATCTGTACTTCTCTGTTCTTATACAAAATAGATTAGCAAAATCTAATAACAATCATAAGTACATGGCAATTAAAATAAATAACACATGGTTTAAAAATGCTTAAAGCATGGCAATCAAAGTATTTAAGAAAAAGTTACAAAACTTCTTGTTAACTAACTCATTCTATTCATTTGAAGAATTTTTAGAAATGTCCAATATCAACTTAAATATGTAAAAATTTATTTTATAAAATTAATAGGTTAAGTGAACTGATGAAATCTATTGCATGTAATAATGCTGAATGATAAATAAAAAATCTGAATGCATATTTAAAATTTCATGAAGCCCAAGTTCAAACATAGCCAAAAGCTACATATTAAATAAACTGATCAACAATGGCAGCTGACGTTTTTCTGGTATAAGAAGTTACCATTATTCTGCTAACAGCCTTGTCAGAGTGATTGGAGAGTAAACAGAGCTTGGGGCACTCTTTTGAGTTGTGAAACTGCCCCTAAAAGGTAGATGAATCAGCAGTGATCAATTGGATGTGGAGGATGTCCAAAGGCAATGGAAACAACTGCAATAAAGGCACATAATGTGTATCTACAGGACATGTGGCCTGTAACAGATAAAGTATCATGATTATCTCTCCATTAGCAAAGGACTTTAGACTAATCTCCCATTCTGATCTCTGGAAGGGGACTACCAAGGAGGATATGAATATGAATGTAATAATTAATGAAAGGGTAACATTCTACAAATCAGGATATGGAATATCAAGAATTTTAGGTAAGCTAGCAAATCTAAAAGGGAAATGCTTAGGCTATACTGGGGATCAATGAAGCAAATTGGAAAGAAGACAAGGATTTCTGGCCAGACAAACATAGCATAATATCAGCAGCAGCAGACAGTAGTGTTAGTGGAGTAGGATTCATTATGAATGTAGGGCAGAGAGTGAGTTATTATGAACTATTCAGAGATAGCCCTTACACATCCTCCATACAGTTCCATCTCTCCCCATGCAATTTCCATATTTTTGTAGCACTGAAGAAAGATATTCATGGCCAGAAATTTGCTTTGGACAAAGAGGTGCACACCTGGATGCCATCACAGTTCTATAGGCATCTACAAACATTTTTCCATGGAGGTACTAAACATTTACTCTCATGGTGAAATAAACATATTCACAGTTATGGTAATTACTTTTGAAACAATTGCCAGTTTACTTACTTTTTTCCATATATTTAATTTTCATCTGATTGCCCTTCCAGCAATGATGAAGAGTGGGCTGAAGTTTAAGAGACTTACGCAGAAGAATCATTGGGGAAGCAAGCATGGCATTCAATTATTGAGGAAGAATGAGACACATTGCAGTTCGCTAAAGAAGTAGATACTGTGATTAGGAATACCAAAGTAGGCAGTTCATCTGAAGGGAAGTGCACATCTCTAAAAAGAGCAATCACAGATGCTGGGAAGACAAACTTAGGTCCTAGGGAGGTAACTGCAAAGTAACTTAGGGTAACAGAAGAAATACTTCAACTGATCAATGAAAGAAGGAAGTAAAAAAAATGTTCAGGGAATGATGGAAATATGAGGGTGAGCTGGAAGTAGTACTTCTGAATCTCTTATGTGAAAATTCTTCAAATATTTTAAATAAACCAAACATTATTAACAGTCTACATATATATTATTCATGTATATTTGTAGCTCTCTGCTATTAGAGTGCTCAGACTTGTAAAATGTAATATGGTGGTGTGTAACATAAGTATGTCAGGACATGAGAAACAGCATGGTGTAATTGAGTTTCAAATTCCAAGAGTTCATCAACACATGAAGCATCCTCTGCTTCAGCATAGCAATACCAGACCACACACAAGTGTTGAGACATCTAAACCTATCTGATATCTTGGGTTCACTGTCATTGGTCATTGTCCATACAAACTTGACTTGGCCCCATCAGATTCTCATCTGTTTCCAGAACTCAAAGAAAACATTTGATTATTTCACTTCAATAGCGATGAAGCAGGGCAAGCAGAGATGAGGTTGTGGCTCTGTCAATAAAGTCAAACATTCTACAGTGATGATATCAATAAACTGGTCGCCATGTTGACAAAGCTGAGAAATAAATATGTAGATATGAAGAATAATGATGTAGAATGTTAATAATGTTTGTTTTTATTTAAAAAGCTTTAAAAGGTTTTACATAAAAAAATTTAGAGGTGTTATTTATGAATGAAATAAACTGTAAGTGCACGACAGTGAAGGTGAAATGACTTCAGGAAAAATGTGAAGAAATAAAAAAAGTAAACAGTCTTCAGAAGGACTCAATCAGCATATACTAGAGTCAAGACAACCTTAAGTGAAATTAGATGTAACATTAAGAGTAGAATGGAAATTCCACAGTTAAACTAAGAGGAGAGCACAGGCAGGTGGAAAGAGTACATTGAAGGTCTCTTTGAGGGGAATAAGTTTTCTGATAATGAGACAGAAGAAGAAACTGGAGTCAATACTGAAGAAATATTGTAGATGGTCCAATATTAAAGTCAAAATTTAAAACAACTTTTGAGAAGATATGATCCATTAAGGTTGAAGCAGTAGATAACATTCTGTTGGAATTTCTAAAGTTTTTGGGGATAACTGGGAACCAAATAGCCAATCACGTTGTGTGCAGAATCTATGAAACTGATAACATAGCATAAGACTTTAGGAAAAACATCATTCACATAATTCTGAAGATAGCTGATAAGTGAGCAAACTTTTGCACAATATACAGAAAAACATGAAAGAAAATTGAGGATCTGTTACATAACTATCAGTTTGGCTTTAGGAAATGAAAAGGCACCAGAGAGGCAGCCATGACATTGTGTTTGTTAATGGAATCAAGACTGAAAAAATCTAGTCTTTGTCAAACTAGAAAGGGCATTGAATTATGTAAAATAGTGTGTGATGTTCCAAATTCTGAGAAAAATAGGAGTAAGCTATAGGAAAATTGGGTAGTATACAATATGCACAGGAAACAAGAGGGAATAATAAAACTGCAAAATAAAGAATGAAGTGCTTGGCTTAAAAGAGTATAAGATAGAGCTGCAATATCTTGACCCTACTTTTCAGTCTATATATCAAAGAAGCAATGATTGAAAGAAAAGAAAGATTCGAGATTGGGATTAAAATTCAGGGTGGAAGGATATGAATTATATGATTTGCTGATGCCATTGGTAATTCCAGTGGAACTGATGAAGAATTTCAGGGTCTGAGACTCTGTTGATTGAAATGAATAGGCTAATAAGTACAGAATATGGATTGAGAGTAAACTGAAGAACAACAGAAGTAATGAGAAGTAGAACTTAACATCAAAATTGCTGACAATGAAGCAGATAAAGTTAAGGAATTCTGCTACCATGGAAGCAAAATAACCCATGACCAACAGAGCAACAAGGGCATAAAAAGCAGATAAGCACAGATAAAGAGGGCATTCCTGGACAAAAAAGTTGCTAGTGAGATGGACCATGGGATAACCAGAACTCAATAGAATCAAAGCATTTGAGATGTGGTGCTACAGAAGAAGGTCAGGACTGGCCAAGATTTTGGCTCACAGGCCATACCGGGGCCTGAGTGCCAAAGTGATAAGCCTTAGTTCAAATTTCCACCACCACATCTCACTACCTGAGTGCAAGGAGAGGGGAAAACAGTGAATGTGCCGCATTTAAATGGCAGTACATATGTACTGCATATAACTTGGCTTTATATTTAATATTTCTCAACAAATTAGGTCAGAAACAAACAAGTTCCCAGTATTAATTAATAATTTTTGGCATGCTTAAGATGTAATATCATTTTTATCTGGTACAAAATGTTGGCAAATGGACAAGGGCAGACATTTTTACAGAGTTTCACACTCATCTTGGCATGTAATTGTGATTTATTTAGTTTCAAAATTATAAAAGGACTCTTACACAATTATTTTGAATGAAATACTTTAGCAATTTTGCAACTTCATCATGGAGACTTGGAAAATCTACCTGAGAAAAGGAATATATACATCCTGGACAGTTTAAAGATACAAAAAGATTTGCAGGTCACTCAGTTAGACCTGCATGTGTACAGGGGTGTCTCCAGCTGAGATGGAAATGGTTTCAAAAACAGATGTCATAAAAACCTTTATAAAAGCTAATGTTGCAGTTCTTGCAAGGCCAAAATGCATTCTTTGAACCTTGGGCTTTCTTTAATGCCAGTGAGATCACCGAACTGGATTGTCTTTGTCATGATGCGTCTCTTCTTCTATGTGATTTTATTTTTACATGCATCCCCATCAATCAGAAAGAAGTTACCTAGCAATGTCTTACTGTGGGCTGTGTGCAGTCAATTCCTTGTCAGAATTCCAGTCAATTCTTTGTCAGAATGTGTCCCTTCTTCTATGTGATTTTATTTTTACATGCATCCCCATCAAATCAGAAAGAAGTTACCTAGCAATGTCTTACTGTGGGCCATGTGCAGTCAATTTTGTTTAAAATGGAAAGTTTGCAATCCATTCTGGATGTTCTAATTTTTGTTCCTGTACTCCTTTTTCCTTTAGAAATTCAACAATAACAAATCGAAAAATCATCCCAGGTGGGCCCCTTGACTTAATCAATACACTTTGCAGTAATATATGAAGTCTCCATCCCATTAGTTCATTTCCACTGAAAACTGTTGCAGCTGGAAATGGAAGAATGAGTGCAACTCCAGAAATTTTATTGTTCAAGTGATCCATGCCTGCAAATTTTGCACAAAGTGGTTCTTGATGTACAGAACAATGAATAACATCTGTTGATCATTGTAGCTTTTTGCTCTTTCATTGTCCTCTAAAACTTTAAATTTTTTCTGCATCGTGCTATAATGTCATTTCATAACAAATATGCAGTACCTATCTCTTATCAGAATTCTCATCCCTCTCACCTGCCATTCTCATTCATTCTAAAGGACTGTGACCATAGATCACTACACTGCCTCCTTTTGTGCAATCAGCCACTGGACCAGTGAGTGTCCTTCACACTACGAACAAATTAAAAAGAGTAAATAGTGATGACACCATGATTCTGCAGATCACAAATTGTCACACTACAGTGCTAAATAAAATGTCATGCTGCTCTGGGTACTTCTGAGAAGGACAGAGCCAAGCAGAGTGATATGTTGCATCTTGGCCTGCTTGTGGCTCACACAAGCTGCACATGTGAAGTTTGGCAAGCTGTGGCCGGCCCTGAATTAGATGGATTGGCAAGGTAAGGAATGAGGAGGTTCTCCAGAGAACCAATGAAGAAAGGAACACACAGAAAATACTGACAATAAGAAGGGAGGGGGACAGTATGACAGGACATGTGTTAAGAAATCAGGAAATCACTTCAATGATACTAGATGGAGATGTAGAGGGGCAAAAAATAAGTATGAAAAATAATACAAAAAATAATAGGGCAAACCAGTCAAAAAAAAAAAAAAAAGGAAGGTGTTTCCTGGTCCTGGTTAAGCAGAGAAACTACTGCTCCTGTGTCAGCCTGTAATTGTATCATAATAGGATTGAAATTAACTCAGTCAGGTGCTTGGCCAGATTCCACTGGCACTGGAGTTAAAATTAACACTGAAGCTTGGTCAGGTTCTGCATCACCTAATGTGTTGGTGAACATGAGTGCATCGGTCCCTTGTACTGTACTCCTGCCATATCATGCTACTGCCAAGTGCCCACCCTTGAGGCATGTGTAGCATGTGCCAGGAAAATGTGGGTGCTGGGACGCTCATGGTGCATCTGTCTGGACAAGACTAACATCAATGGGGGCAAATCAGATGCTGAGATGGGGTGACTTCTGTCATCTGCTGCAGACACAGAAAGGGAATGCTGCCTATCTGCACTCCTCTTTCTAGGTGAAATGTTTGATTCCCGTGTAGCTAGTGTTAGTTACAGAGTCTACTGATATTTGCTTGGGAAGCAGATAAGCTTCTTTAGTCAGGAGCCCCGTCCTGATTGTCATCCAGACAACTAACTTGTCATTGTAAGACAGAGAGCTGACCTATTTTCCAACTATCTGAAAATGCATTTTGAGCTGCTGCAGATACCTCAGACCTTTCGACCATATTTTCTGTTGTTCTTAACTTGGGCTCTGAAGATTCCAAAGCTCTGGTCTGAATTTCCTTGTCCTGTTCTACACTTACAACTACATCTCTGAAGGAAGAATCAGTGTATGGCAACTAGTACATTAAAACTTGCATTTCGAGGCCAGTCCTTTCAAATCCAGTATCCAGGATGCAAGGACACCCATACCTTGGAACAAGGAGGAGCCATGTTCCCCCCTTCCCTCCCTTTGTGGGTCTCAGAGAGTGGGAAATACACTACTGGCCATTAAAATTGCTACACCAAGAAGAAATGCAAATGATAAATGGGTATTCATTGGACAAATATATTATACTAGAACTGACATGTGATTTTGGTGCATAGATCCTGAGAAATCAGTACCCTGAACAACCACCTCTGGCCATAATAACAGCCTTGATACGCCTGGGCATTGAGTCAAACAGAGCTTGGATGGCGTGTACAAGTACAGCTGCCCATGCAGCTTCAACACGATACCACAGTTCATCAAGAGTAGTGACTGGCATATTGTGACGATCCAGCTGCTCGGCCACCATTGACCAGACATTTTCAATTGGTGAGAGATTTGGAGAATATGCTGGCCAGGGCAGAGACGAACATTTTCTGTATCCAGAAAGGCCCATACAGGACCTGCAACATGTGGTCATGCATTATCCTGCTGAAATGAAGGGTTTCACAGAGATCAAATGAAGGGTAGAGCCATGGGTCATAAGACATCTGAAATGTAACGTCCACTGTTCCAAGTGCTGTCAATGCGAACAAGAGGTGACCAAGACATGTAACCAATAGCATCCCATACCATCACACCAGGTGATACACCAGTATGGCGATGACGAACACATGCTTCGAATGTGCGTTCACCAAGATTTGGCTAAACACAGATGCAGCCATCATGATGCTGTAAACAGAACCTGGATTCATCCAAAAAAATTACGTTTTGCCATTCGTGCATCCAGGTTTGTCGTTAAGTACACTATCGCAGGTGCTCCTGTCTGCGATGCAGTGTCAAGGGTAACCGCAGCCATGGTCTCCAAACTGATAGTCCATGCTGAAGCAAATCTTGTCGAACTGTTCATGCAGATGGTTGTTGTCTTGCAAACATCCCCATCTGTTGACTCAGGGATCAAGATGTAGCTGCACTAACCATTACAGCATGCGGATAAGATGCCTGTCATCTCGACGGCAGCAATGTCGCAATACGGTAAACCGCAATCGCAATAGACTACAATCCAACCTTTATCAAAGTTGGAAACGTGATGGTATGCATTTCTCCTCCTTACAAGAGGCATCACAACAACGTTTCACCAGGCAATGCCAGTCAACTGCTGTTTGTGTATGAGAAATGGGTTGGAACCTTTCCTCATGTCAGCACATTGTAGGTGTTGCCACCGGCCCCAACCTTGTGTGAACGCTCTGAAAAGTTAATGATTGGGATATCACAGCATCTTCTTCCTGTCAGTTAAATTTCATGTCTGTAGCGTGTCACTTTTGTGGTGCAACAATTTTAATGGCCAGTAGTGTATATAGTGAAACCTTTTTTTTTATTTCATTTTTTTTAAGAAAATAATTTAAAAGTTGGTATTGTGCAGCTTTTTAATGGGGTCAGGACTAGAACTTTCTCATGGCTTGTCTTCTGTAGTATCCCCCCCCCCTCCCACCCCCATCCCCAACCCCACCAAACTACTCTATAGGCACTCTGGCCAGGAGGCATAAGACTGATCATTACACTTCCTATATTGGTTACACTTGCTGCCACAGTATGTGTTTGGTGGCAGAAATACTCTCCTGGCAAACTGTGCAATTTGTTGAATTAGAATGATCCAAGTTCTGCATGCAGATGCAGCTTCTGCGCAATGTCATACAAACTAATACTTGTGACTTGTGCTATATAAGAGGGCATTACAGACTGCAAGATCTGGTATGTCTCTTACCTTGCAGTACAGTACAGTATATACAGGTAGTTTTTTCAACTCCCTAAAGTGTCATTATGAATGACAAATGGTTGGTCTGGGGACAGAGGCAGCTTTGCAGCTATTTGCCAGCTGCATTCTCATGCACTTGATCAGTGCCATATTTTGCTTCAAGAGCTCCTGCATCTGTTTTTGCTGTTGTTATTGTTGTTACAGCTGCTCTTGTTCCCACTGTTTCTCCTGTTATCAAAGCTTGAGAAGCTTTACATTGATGAGAGTCAGCCTCATCTTCACTTTGCACCACAAGTTGGTTTCTGAGAAAACGGTGATTTGCCAAAAGGACTGAGTCATTGATGACAAAATCTGTACACAAATCTGAAAGGGAAAACTGAGAGTGATACAAAATATGAAATCCAAGATTTATCAGCAGCATACTAACAAAGCCACAACAGCAACCCGAGAGTTAATATTTACTAATTCTACACCCAGCTTGCTTCCCACTAGCTCTCGACTGCCAAACTATACTGAAGAGCTAAAGAAACAGGGCACTTGCTTATAATGTATAGGGCCCCTGCAAGCATGTAGAAGTGCCTCAACAAGATGTGACATGGACTTGACTAATGTATGAAGTAATGCTGGAGGGAACTGAAACCATGAATCCTGCAGGGCTGGTCAAAGAAATATAAGATTCTAACCTTCTACAGCTTGTACGTATATAAAATTCTGCTCCTTGCTTGGGATTGTAAAGGTAAATTCAACAAAAATGAAGATGTACACCACCACCACACCAGAAACACCAAGAAATTTAGAATTCCGCAGTATAACACAACTTAATATGAGAGAAGCAGTGGTTACATGGCAATAAAGTTGTACAATTCCTACCACCACACATCACTAATGCCAAATCAAAGGATATGTTTAAACAGTCAATCAAAAAACTGCTATTAGAAACTCCTTTATATCCAGTCAGAGAATTTCTTTAAAATGAAAATAACTGAAGCAAACAGGCATAGTACACTAAAAAAAATGTACACAAGTATAAAAAAAAAGAAAAAGTAAAATGTGTTAACTTCTTAACAGCATTGTTTTATCTTAATATTTTTTTCTACAGTATTATTGCTGTTAAATTTTTTATAAATGTAAACAAAATGCGATCTAGAATATGTATGTACTGTAATACAGTATTATATATATATATATGCGGGAAAGCGCCGGCAGACAGGCACAATGAACAAAACACACAAACACACACACAGAATACTGTAAAATATATATATATATATATATATATATATATATATATATATATATATATATATATATATATATATATATATAAAACAGAAAGAAACTTCCACATGGGAAAAATATATTAAAAACAAAGATTCCAAGACTTACCAAGCGGAAAAGCGCCGGCAGACAGGCACATGAACAAAACACACAAACACACACACAGAATTACGAGCTTTCGCAACTGGCAGTTGCTTCGTCAGGAAGGAAGGAAGGAGAGGGAAAAATGAAAGGATGTGGGTTTTAAGGGAGAGGGTAAGGAGTCATTCCAATCCCGGGAGCGGAAAGACTTCCCTTAGGGGAAAAAAAGGACAGGTGTACACTCGCACACACACACACACACACACACATATCCATCTGCACATCCATCTGAAATGATGGACCCATAGTATAGTATAGTATGTGCAGATGGATATGTGTGTGTGTGTGTGTGTGTGTGTGTGTGCGAGTGTACACCTGTCCTTTTTTTCCCCTAAGGGAAGTCTTTCCGCTCCCGGGATTGGAATGACTCCTTACCCTCTCCCTTAAAACCCACATCCTTTCATTTTTCCCTCTCCTTCCTTCCTTCCTGACGAAGCAGCTGCCAGTTGCGAAAGCTCGTAATTCTGTGTGTGTGTTTGTGTGTTTTGTTCATGTGCCTGTCTGCCGGCGCTTTCCCGCTTGGTAAGTCTTGGAATCTTTATTTTTAATATATATATATATATATATATATATATATATATATATATATGTGTGTGCACGAGTGTACACCTGTCCTTTTTTTTTCCCCCTAAGGGAAGTCTTTCCGCTCCCGGGATAGGAATGACTCCTTACCCTCTCCCTTAAAACCCACATCCTTTCGTCTTTCCCTCTCCTTCCTGAAGAAGCAACTATCGGTTGCGAAAGCTAGTAATTCTGTGTGTGTGTTTGTGTGTTTTGTTCATGTGCCTGTCTGCCGGCGCTTTCCCGCTTGGTAAGTCTTGGAATCTTTGTTTTTAATATATTTTTCCCATGTGGAAGTTTCTTTCTATTTTATTTACAATGAAATGATATATGAAATGATGGACCCATAGTATAGAATTATGTTCTGTAATTTAGGTACATAGATTATCTATGCCTCATAAAACCGTTCAGTTTACAGTATCTAAAATTTTGTAACTATGATGTTAATTTCCAGAAATGTTGTGGCTAAAATTTATTAGTTACCTTAGCAAAACTATAGTTAGGATCAGTAAAAGTAATGAATTTTCTTGGAAAACTGACAAAGCAAATATGTACTTGGACTTACTCCATAGATGTACATCATAAGCTGCTAAGTATATTAATTAATTAATTAATTAATTAATATCAACAAATAATAAATGGAAAGCACCAGTTTGCTTTTGTTCTACAACATTTCTTTCATTGTGTTAACCGGTTTTCGGCTTACTGGGCCATCTTCAGACATTTACTGAGTATTGTCACTAAAGAAGTTTCAAAGTTTGCAAGCAACATTGGAAGAGAAGAACACATCTAGACTGAAGCAGAAACATACAGTAAGTAACATCTTTGACAGTGTGGTGGTAATTCAATGAAAAAGTAAAAAAATTGAACAGTAAATAAATAAAAATGGAGTAGACAAGGAAAATTTTAACACAAAATAGGAACAGAATACCTACATAACAGTTTCTATTAATAAACAAAAATAATAAAATAAAATTATTACTTGACAAGGCTACATTAGGAGGTATAAAACACAGAGAATGATACACAAACCAATTAAAAGAAGAACCAATTATCAATGTAACTACAAAATACATAAGGAACTTAAGCAATATCAATAAGATAAACAGCAATAAATAAATGTAGAAAAATGGAGGCTTTGAGGAAACATACAGTAAATGCAATCTTTGAGAGTGTGGTGGTACTGCATTTTAACATTAACATTATATTAAAAAATGTGGCCATGTAACAGTTTGAATTAAGTAAATGAACCAAGTAAAATATAAACAATATTGTTCATTCATTTAATGCAAACTGTTACAAAGAGCATTTGCCCATGAAAGGCAAAGGTCCCAAGGAAGTTTTAGATTAGATTCAGTTTTCATTCCATAGACCCAAAAAATGAGATGATTCTCATGGGTATGGAACATGTCAGAAAATATAACATAAAACATTTGAATATAATACTTATTACCCTGATATTTTGTCAGGAGATTGTGAAATAGGTGAATATAATGTCATAAACTGGAACAGCTAATATTTACAGAATTAGCACATTGTCAGAATGGAACACTGTTATGAACTATTAATAAATTTATCATACACAAAATACCTAATCTTGACTGCTGTGAACAAATTCTGACAAAACTGAATCTAACAGATATTTTTACTTAAGCTGGTTTAACAATCTCTGTTAAGATATTCATCTATAGAGTAGAACGAGTTGCCTATCAAAAAGTCTTTCAAACTCTGTTTAGCCCCATGCTTTACCAGAAACCAATATTTTAATGGTTGCTGGCAATGCATTGAAAATGTGTGTTCCAGAATATTGGACTCCTTTTTGGACCAAGGAAAGAGATTTTAGGTATTTATGTAGATTGTTCTTATTCCTAGTATTGATACTATGTATTCAGCTATTGTTTGGAAATAGAGATGTATTAATTGCAATAAATTTCATTAAGGAATAAATATGCTGAGAAGCAGTGGTTAGAATTCAAAGTTCCTTGAACAGGTTTCTACATGATGTTCTTGGATTTCCACCACAGATGATTCTTATCATATGCTTTTTCACCCTAAAAACTTTTGCTTGGTTTGATGAGTTGCCCTAGAATATAATCCCATATGACATAATAGAATGAAAGTAAGCAAAGTATGCAAGGTTTTTTTTTTATATTTATATCTTCTACATCTGACATCATTCCCATGGCATATACAGACTTGTTTAGATGCTTAAGCAGTTCTGTGGTATGCCCTTCCCAACAGAATTTACTATTGAGTTGTAATCCCAGACATTTAACACTTTCAACCTCTCCAATCTGCATGTCTTCATATGTTATGCACATACTGGAAGGAAATCTCTTACAGGTTCTTAACTGCATACAGTGTGTCTTCTCATAGTTTAATGACAGTGAATTAGCATTAAACCACATGTTAATATCAGTGAAAATTTGATTATCAGTCATTTCTAAATCTGTATTTGACTTACTGCTTATTGAAATGTTTGTACCATCTACAAACAAAACAAACTTATCATCTGGCAATGTAACAGATGGGAGGTAATTAAGGTACACAAGAAAAAACAATGGACCTTCCCAGTCAGATGAAGACTGACTGCTTACTGCACAGGTGTTTCACAATGACACCCTTTGTTTCCTGTTAGATAGGTAACACTCGAACCATTTTGCAGCATTGCCAGTGACACCGTAATATTCTAATTTACTGCTGTGGTTCACCCAGTCAAAGGCTTTTGACAGGCCACAGAAAATGCCAGCAGCCTCTAATTTATTATTTAATGAATTAAGTACGTTCTCACTGTAAGTGTAAATAGCTTTCTCTATATAAGAACCCTTAAGAAATCCATACTGTGTCCTCGACAATGTATTATTTGCAGTCAGATGTTTAAGGAGACGCTTGACACAAACGAGCAATAGCGAAATTGGTCGATAGTTTGATGGTATCTCTTTATCCCCCTTCTTGTAAAGAGGCTTAACTTCAGCATATTTTAGCCAGTCTGGAAATGTTCTGCTGATAAGAGATTGATTAGATGAATAAATTAAGATAGAACTCAGAATGCATGAACACTCTTTGATTAACTTTGTTGATATGTTATCATATCCATTGGAATACTTGGTTTTTAAGGATTTTATGATGGATGATACTTCTTTGGGAGACATGAGTGTCATTTCCATTTTATTGAAGTTATTTTTAAAGACTGATTTCAGATAATGTTCACGGAACATCACAACTTCAAGTTGTAAGTAACAGAAATGAAGTACTTGTTTAAGAGATTTACAACACTACATGTACTTGTTACCAAAGTCTTATTTATTTTTAGAGCTATCTGTTCCTCTTCCTTTTTGGCCCTGCCTGTCTCTGTAATCAATATATCCCATACAGTTTTATTTTGTTGCCTGATGTAATTATCTTTTTCTCATAATAAAACGGCTTCAATTTCTGTATTACTTGCTTCAATATTTTGCTGTATTCTTTGTAATACATTACAGTTCTAATGTCAAAGCTGTTCCTACATAGTACATACAGTCTCCTTTTTGTCCTGCATGGTATCTTTATTCCTTATGCAATCCACAGTTTATTTTATGAATTCTGTGTGATTTGAGTTACCTTTAGGGGAAAATAATTTTCAAAAGTGGAGGCACCTTTATAAATGAATGCTTTATATTTTTAATTTGAGCCAGACATATTGTAAACATCTATCCAGTTCATGTCTTTGAGCAATTTCCTGAATTACTCAATTTTTGACTTATTTATTACTCTGCTGTACTCAGATTTAACAAGTTTCAACAGTTTACACAAGATGCTGCATGTCATGATCTGATAGCCCATTTACTATATTGGTTTCATGATATGACTTTTTTCCCTAATTTGTCTACAAAGATATTAACAATAGCAGTCTCAGAGCATTTACATATCCTAGTAGCAAATTCACAGTAGGAACTAAATTGAATTATAATGTTACTGACAGCAATAATTGTTCACTGACAGAGCTTTTCAGTAAATCCACATTAAAATCACCAGTAACCACTATTTTCTTCATTTTTACTATGAGATGGGACAGCAGAGCTTCCAGATTTTTTTAATGAAGAGGTTAAAATTTCCTGAAGGTAATCTGTATATACCTTCTATCATAAAATTCTTATTACGAAATACTACTTCTGTTGCACAAGCTTCTAAGTGCTGCTCTGAGCAAAATTTATTAATATCAATATTGTTGAAATCAAAACAGTTTCTGACAAATATGGTAACTCCTCCTTTCTCCATATTTTATCTACAGAAATAAGAAGCTAACTTGAATCCTGCAAAATTTAACATATCTATACCCGTGGTCATATGATGTTCAGAGAAGCAGGTTACATCAACTAGTTTGCTCAACTCTAATTATTCACTGCAAATTAGCAACTCATTATTTATTTATTTATTTTATCCATATTTCAGCATTAACATGCAATCGATGTCGTCAGAAGAGTTACAGCTATTTGTACATTATGTTTTACATACCAAAATATTACACAGTAAAAATATAGCAATGTTGTAAACTATTAGCTTACAACATCCTCTACACCTAGATCCATACATAACAGTAAGCCATAATTTATCAGTATTAACATGCAATCAATGTTGTCAGAAGGATTATAGCTATTTGTACATTATGTTTCATATAACAAAAATATTACATGGAGAAAAAAAATGACAGTGTTGTACCCTATTAGCTTATAGATAGCTGCCTCTACATCCATAACTATACATAACAGTAAGTCTTAGTTTATCAATAAATTAGATCATCTTTACAACTATTCTGAAATTCTTCTACACTGTAGAAAGTATTTTTCTTCATCCACACTTTGGTTTTAGTTTTGAAAATATCCATTGAAACCAATTGAGCCTGTACGGGTGAAGTTTTGAATAATTTTATGCCTATGTATTCATAGCTAGATTGGGTTTTCTTAAGCCTGGTTGAGGGTACATCAATCATATTTGTTTGTCGAGTATTGTGTTAATGAACTGATTTCTTTATAGTGTAGTGGTTTAAGTTTTCTTTTATGTTTAATAGGCAACAATATATGTAAAGAGATGGGACTGTGAGAATTTTTAAGTCTCTAAAATAAGGTCTACAAGAGGTACTGTTGTCAGTGATTCCGTAAAAACGTCTAATTGCTTTCTTCTGCCAAGTGAAAATTTTTTTGACTCCTGGAGATTTACCCCATAAAAGAATGACATATTGTAGATGGCAATGAAAGAAGGTGTAGTACGACTGAAGCAATAAATCTTGTGTAACACATGTGTGTAGTTTGGCTAACTCGTGATAGCTTTCGACATACATAATCTGTATGTGTGTCCCAAGTTAATTTTGAGACAATGTGTATTCCTAGTAGTTTAACAGATGATAACTTCATGTTACTATTTGATAAATTGAAGATTATCTTGACAGTCTTTTCATGGTTCATAGATAAGTCATTAGCTTTAAACCAGATATTAGATATTTTGAGACACTCTTCACTTTCCTCCTTCAATATGTTTATATCCTTTTCAGAATTAGCTAATGTTGTGTCATCAGCATAGAGGATAGATTTACAGGGTAAGTTATTCGGAAAGTCATTTACAAACAATATAAATAGTAGAGGGCCAAGCACTGAGCCCTGAGGAACGCCTCGTTTTATACTTAAAGTCTGTGACTGTTGGTCATTATGCTTTACTATTTGTTTTCTATTGCTGAGGTATGATTTAATTAGTGAGAGTTCCAAGTGTTTGATTCCATAGCAACACAGTTTATCTAATAATAATTTGTGGTTAACTGAGTCGAAAGCCTTTCTCAAATCAATTAGAATGGCTTCAGCAGATAATTCTGCCTCAAATGCGCTTAGTACAAAAGAGATAAGGTTTTCAACTGCTTTGACTGTTGATAAGTTTGACCTGAATCCATACTGAGAATCATTTAGTATATTATTGTCTGATAGGTGTATGCATATTTGCTGCAGTATGCAATGTTCTATTATTTTTGAGAGAATAGGCACAAGTGAAATTGGTCTATAATTATTGGTACAGGACTTGTCACCCTTTTTGTATAATGGTATGGCAACTGTTTTTTGAGACATTCTGGAAAGTGTCCACTCGAGAGCATCCAGTTTATCAGTATGCAAAGAGGATATGATACTAGATCTACAACTTTTTTAACTAAATAGTTTGACAAGCCATACACATCTTCAGATGTAGAGTATCCTAATTTAGAGGTTACTTTAATTATATCAGTTACTTGTACTTCTTTTCATTTACAAGCTGACACTATGTTTGTAATGTTTTGTTGAAAATTTCTACCAGATATGGGGTGAGAAAAAGGTGTAAGTGTTGAATTGGAATTCTGGTTGCTGTGGGTTGGAAGGCTAAGATTGGTAGAGTTGACAAAAAAGTGATTGAAATCATCAGCAGAGATGTTAGCAGCATTTGTGTTGTCTTTGTAGTTTATATCCATACCTAGCACTGCTTTTGTTACTTTCCATCCAGCCTTACATTTATTGTGTGATTTTTTAATGAAATCACCATTTGACTTACACTTGGCTATTTTAATTTCAGATCTATATTTTCTTTTCAGGTTTTTGTAAGTTTCTTTATCTACTGCTCCCTTTTTGACCTTATTGTGACAAGTAATTACCAATGGCCTCAGTTTTTGTAATTGGGGGTGAAAACCACTTCGGTAAAGTTGAGTGGCTAGGTTTCCTAACTTTTTAGTTTTTTTGTTTTTTAACCGGTGGACAGCATGTGTGGAATATTTCAGAAATGATTTTGAGTAATGTGCTGAAGGCTTCATCAACATTTCTGGAGGAATGTATAACAGTATTCCAATCTATACACTTAAGTTCTTCTCTATACTTGCTAATATTTGTATCTGTAGATAGTCTGACACACTGAGTTTGTTCCTCGTGTTCTTTTGGTTTTTTAGTAATTAGTTTCACCCATATACCTCTATGGTCTGACAGGTAATCGACATTAAATAAGCCTAGCTCAAAATCACATTTGTATACATTTGTTATTAGATTGTCAAGACAGGAGGAGTGCCTTGTAGGACTTTCATTAGCACAAAAGAGATTATAGGATCTTAACATGTTTACTAAATTAACATTTCTGGCTGTCATTTTCCTAATGTCTATGTTTAGATCCCCAAAGATTAAAATTTTGTATTTAGTATATTAATCTTACCCCTTAGTCCTCAGATATTCTGATGCAATAACAATAACTGATTTTGTGCACTGCATGAACCTAATTTTCTTGCCAATTTTTGAGTATCTTTAGTTTCAATCAGAGGCTGTCTGCATGAATTGTATACATTAAATTTTGCTTTCTGGCTGTCTGTTTTATCAATGTGAATGTCATTTTCAGCCTGTTTCTGAACATCTCTTGTTTGCACCCTCCCTACCCTAAAAGAACTGCTGATGTGTCACTTGTAACCACTGGTAATTTACAACTTGTGACAATGCCCCCCCCCCCCCCCCCTTAAGTTATTTGCTATTAGCCCAGACAGTGTTCCCTTCCATTTTCTGTTGAGATGAAGGCCATGTCTAGTATAGTCCCACCTGCTGATAGAGTCAACAGGAACCACACTGATACAAGACCCCATATCTGATCCCAGCAGCTGTTCCATCATCTGTATTGCTTATATATAACTTCCACATGGTAAAAATAAATTAAAAACAAAGATTCCAAGACTTACCAAGCGGGAAAGCACCGGTATACAGGCTCAATAAATAAAACACAGAAACACACACACAGAATTTCTAGCTTTTGCAACTGACAGCTGCTTCTTCAGGAAAGAGGGAAGGAGAGGGAAAGACGAAAGGATGTAGGTTTTAAGGGAGAGGGTAAGGAGTCATTCCAATCCCGGGAGCGGAAAGACTTACCTTAGGGGAAAAAAGGACAGGTATACACTCACACACACACACACATATCCATCTGCACATACACAGACACAAGCAGACATTTCATGACATGTCTGCTTTTCAAATATGGGGAAGCAAAATGTCAGAAGCTCATATTTCAAATTCACCCAGGCCGTTCAAATGAATTTATACATGTGCACTGGGGCTAATTCATTCTGATAGGGCTGACAAACAAAAAATTCAAACTCAAAATAAATAGTTTAGGTACCAAACAAAAGATGCACGTGAAATAACTAAAAGCAAAAATGATCTATTGATGCACTGGAATATAAATGGCTCAGGGGCAGAATTACCAAATCGTAAATTCTCAAAAATCGATGAACTAAAAATTCTGCTTTCAGAATCCGTAAATATTAAAATAATCTGCCTAAATGAACACTGGTTAACAGAAGATAGTATAAAAATACTAAATAGCATTAATAATTTTAAGGTAGCTACTAGCTTTTGTAGAATAAGAAAATCTTGTGGAGGCTCCTGCATTCTTGTCAATTCTTCCGTAAGTTATACAGTAATTATTTAAATGAAGAGAGCATGTTTGAAAGTTGCTCTGTAGAACTAAGTGATCTGAATACACTGGTTGTAGCAATCTATGGAATTCCTGGATGTGCGGTAACAAAAGTGTTTTTAGCCAAACTCGAATGCCTCCTGGAAAAACTCCAGAAAGAAAGTAAGAAAAAAGTTGTTATAGCAGCAACTTCAACTTAAATGTCTTAGTTGAAAGCAATGATTCTACAAAATTTTGTGACTTAATTCAGAAATCTGGTTTCAAGCTAAATTTTTCTGAAGGCATTAGGGAAAGCAGCAGATCAGTGACCTGCATTGATAATATTATTACTAACTACAAATTTGACAGTGGAAATAAGAACAAATACTGCTTAGACTTGGGTAATTCAGATCACTCAGCTCTGTTTATTGAGCTCCCAAAGGAAAAAAACCTAAAGCCTCCAGAAGTGTGTATAAAAAGGGATCTCAGTAAAAGTAAAATGGATTTATTCCACAGTAAATTAAGTTTAATAAGCTGGCCTGTAGACTACAATAGTTCAAGCTCAGCAAACTATGACAAATTCTTAAATTGTTTCTTAGAGGTATTTAATGAAACATTTCCTCGGAGATATAAGCAAAAGAAAGTTAATGGTAAACTCAAATGGATTACAACAGGAATAAAAATCTCTAGTGCCAGAAAGAGAGAGCTGCACAATGAGTTCAAATCAAACAGAAATCCAGATTTTGTTATTCATGTCAAACAGTACAAAGCTGTATTTAGGAAACTTGTAGTGGCAGCTAAAAAAACGGCAAATAACAAATTCATACGAGAACAAAGAAATAAGACAAAAGCAGTGTGGTCAGTTGTTCAGTCCGAACTAGGAGCCAAAGTAAAAATTCATGAGATTTTGAAAATTAGACATGAAATTGAAACCCTGTTCAGATGTCAAGTTGTTTCAATGAATTCTTCCTAAATGTAGTGAGATCGGATGTGGATATGACATTCTATCAGGGCATCACAAATTTGGAAAACAGCCAGAACACCTCTTTTATACTATTTGAAAAAATCACCCAAAGGGATGTGAAAAAGGAAATATTGTCTCTAAAAAACAAAACCTCAAATGGGTGGGATGAAATAACAACATCTGTAATCAAGTATGTGTACGATATTATTTCCCAACCACTGTCAACTATTATATATCAATCTTTTGAACAGGGATGCTTTCCAGAGGTATTGAAATATGGTGAGATCAAACCTCTATTCAAGAAAGGATCGACTGAAGATATGGGGAATTACTGCCCTATCTCTCTCTTGCTGGTCTTCTCTAAAGTGTTTGAAAAGATTGCAGCAAAACAAATTAATAACTTTCTTACTGTAGGGGAAATAATTTTTAAAAACCAGTTCGGATTCCAACAGGGTAAAAGCACTGTGAATGCTATAAATGAGTTTATCCAAAAAATATGGTCCACCTTAGATAAAGGTAGAAAGGTCACAGGTATATTCTGTGATCTGACTAAAGCTTTTGATTCAGTGAACCATGCATTACTCCTCCACAAATTACAGATGTATGGAATCAGAGACACTGCTTTAAAATGGTTTAGCTCTTACCTGTCAGGTAGGAAACAAAGAGTAATTTTAACTTCAAATGGAACCAATTATTCATCAGACTGGAAAACAGTTCCCCAAGGAGTGCCACAAGGTTCGATATTGGGTCCCTATCTGTTTCTTTTTTACGTAAATGATCTACCACTTGCTATTGATGTTTATTCAGTCTTATTTGCTGATGATACATCAGTTCTAATTGAAAATGAGGTATCTGAAAATATTCCAGAAAAAGCCAAAAATACTTTAGAAAAACTTGAATCTTGGTTCTATCAAAATGGACTAAAACTAAATGTAACTAAAACCAAAATGATGCAATTTGAAGCTAAATCAGTAGAAAGGAGTGAAATAAAGATAACTTGCAATGATCAGGATATCACAGAAGCAAACCACATGAAGTTCTTAGGTCTAAATCTTGACAAACATTTAAATTGGAAGGTACACATAAACTGAACAACTTAGCATTTGCAATGTGTATTTTGTCAGGTGCCACAAACATGGATACCAGGAAGATAGTTTATCACTGCTACTTTGAGTCAGTTATTTGTTATGGCATAATCATCTGGGGAAATTCAGCAAATGTCACTAGGCTCCTAGTATTACAAAAGAAAGTAATTAGAAATATGTGTGTTGCAAAAAAACGGGAATCCTGTCGACCACTGTTAAAAAATTTAAAAATACTATCTATCCCCTCACTTTACATATATGAGATGGTGGTGCTCCTATATAGAAATCAACATACACTAGACACTTTCCGTTTTGACCACAACTACAGCACTCGCCTCAGAGATAACTTCAAACTTCCAACACATCATTTAAAACTTTATGCCCAAACGCCAGAGTATATGGGGTTAAAAATTTTCAATAAAATAAAAGGCAGTAATATATTTAAAATGGAAATGGGTTCACTGAAAAGATTGCTCTTTACTCTTCTGGTAGAAAAGTGTTATTATTCTATCGATGAATTCATTGAGGAAAGCTTCACAATCTGAACACAGGTATTGTATTACCCTTATTATTTTATGTACATGTAACTTAGAAATGTAAAATATAAAGTAAACTTTTGCATTTCTCTTAAAAAGGTGAAAAAAGTTTCTTTTGTAAACCTTGACATGTCTTCTGTACATCAAATCAAATGATTTGAAAATTGCATGTAATGAGATGAATAAACCACATATCACATATCACATAATATAAAACAGGCATGTGGAGTGATATGAAAGGTGTGGGTAAGCAATACTAAATTGTGGTGGATCTGCAAAATTACCAAAATCTTTTCTATTAATTGAATTATTGTCAGAACAAATACAAATAACCTTTAAACCTGTCTTCAAACTCAATCAATACTTTTTTTTACATTGAACAACTGGTCAGCAGTCATTTTATTTACAGGAAAGATGTGGACATCGTCTTTAAATGATGAAATTGCACCTGGAACCATAAACACATGAACAGTTGTTGCAAGAGTAGTGGTATTATGTGTCATACCAACTAAATTTCCTCATTTGTTTCACAAATTATTAATAAAAATTAATTAATAATTTTTCTAATTTTGTCTGCTGTGAATTTTCTGATGTCTTCATATTGTCTTGTTGTTTCATGAGCTTTGCTGACTCTTTGTTGATGTTTATCATGTGGTGCTCCCAGACTGGAATCTCAATTTTCCCCATTTTCTGTGACTGTCATGGCTTTAGGGCTATGTAGGGCTTTTGTTTTGCTACTTCCACCATTCAACTAGACTCAAGTTCTGTGAAATCATCTCGTTTCTTCTTTAGGAGGTTCTTGTATTCTTTTCTGAGTCTGCTATATGTGATCAAGACGTCCTGCATTTGTGTGTGTTTGGCCAGGTGGAGGGCTAATCTGACTCTCTTTCTCTCTGTGTAGCATTGTTGATACAACCATCTCTTTGCCTTTCTCTCATTTGTTTTGGTGGTTGCAGCTTTAATTACATCTTTTAGCACTGTTGCTGCAGCATCTAGATCCTTTTCCTATATTTTGTTTTCAAAGACTGTAAGGTTGTCTCCAATTTCATGTATTTTATTCTCGTCTATCTTTCTGGGGCTTCTTCTCATGTGGTTTGTTTTCTGTTATGTGTATTAGGTTCCTTCATTTTAAAGGCAGTTGTCACTGGACAGTGTTCCTTTATTGGTGTCTCTGCAGCAGAATATGTTACCTTGTGGTCTTTTATTTTGAGATCGTTGCCTTTGTAAAGGATTATGTCTATGGTGCTGCTATCATTGAGTGTGAAGTATGTGTTGTTTTCTCTCTTGTTAACCAGTGTGAATCCCTCTTCAGCCATCATCAGTAGTAGTTCCCTACTTCTACAGTCATGCTTATCTAGTTTGCAGTTTAGGTCTCATGCTACAATAACACTTTTTCCCAGGGCTAACTTTTCTAGAGCCAACATCACGATTGCTATGATGTCCTCAATCAGGGTCAGAGGTTCAATGTAGAGGTCTATGAAAGATACTCTCTTAGTCTCCATTATTATGGTGATGTCTTGTTCATAGATGCAAGATGATATTCCTATTGTTGGTTTGTAGAAGCAGGATATTCCTTTTGTAGACTTTCCTCTTGATCCCTTTTTTTTTGTTTTTGTGTTTTGACTAGAAACCAGGGATTTCTATATTGTTCGTTGCAAATGTCTCTGTCAGGATGAGTATGTCATGGCAACTTAGGAGCTCATTTTCCATCAAATCTAAGGCGCTTCTTAGTCATTCTACATTCCAAAGAAGTAGGTTATACTACGAGTTTGGCACCTTGGCTTTGGGAGCAAAAAAATTGGTATCTTCTAATTAGGGCCCCTTCAGGCCATTTTTCTGGATCTGTGATTTTGTGAAGCTCGTTTACTGGTATGCATACTTTGTAGGCTTGTAATGTTCCTCTGGTTTTTATTTCCTCACTTTCCATTACTCGTATTTTGTCACATTCAGTTTTCCGAGTTGTCAGATAAGATTTTCCAGTGTGGAATTGCAGTCTAGCCATCCTATGTAGAGCCACAATCTGCATACTGCTGACTGGAGTGTGCCACCTGTTGAATTCATTTCTTACTGGGGTTGTTGCTGGGTGTCCACTACTGTTAGAGTCATTGTCGGGTGATTCCTTCATGCAACTTCAATCCATGCCTGATTGTTTTTGTAGTCGGATATGCCATTAGAGTCTGCTTCCTTTTTGTCATCCTTGGTGTGGTTTCCTTGTCTTTCTTGTCGTTGATTATGACTCCTTGTGTAGTTGGTGGTTAAGGACTTTTCGTGTTGATTATTTTGGTGTGGTACCATTTGGTATGGTCTCAGCTGTTGCTTTTGCTGCAGCCCCAGGCCCAGCTAAGTGTGTAATTTCGGTTCTGATTTTTTCATCTATTAAATTTCTTAGATTGTTGGTGAGATGTTCCATCATGGCTTCTCTTTTTGGTGTTAGTTTTTGTGAAATTTTTTCTTCTAGTTTGTCTTCTATTTCCAACTCATTTATTCTCGTGGGTTGTTGAGTATTGTGTCATATCTTCTTGCTGTCTTTGCTGAATGGGTTGCCCTTGTTGCCGCTTAGTGTCAGCACTGCTAGATTGCTCCCTGACTGTTTTTGCGTGTGGCTACTTGGTGTTGCCTCCAGACTGCCATGAGTGCTCCGCTGTCCAGCAGGTATCACTGGCATTTAGTTTCTGTAGATTGTTTCTTGCTTCGGGTCACTAGATGTCACTAGTTGTCCTGTTGAGAAACCGTTGTCTTGCTCTAAATCTGTTCTTGTGCCTGTTCTAACCTTATTTTGAGGATTCTTTGATGCCTTTTCACTTGCCTCTAAGGCTGATTGTAGTTCTGCAAATAAGTTTAGGATGTCACTTATGGTTATGTGTAGAGTTTTCTTGACTTCTTTTTTAAGGTAACTGCTTCTTTTCGCTATATTCACTAGTTGTGTCAGAACACTATTGAGACACGCCTTGGTCTTCTCTGCCATCTTAATTTATTATTTATATCGATTTGTATTTAAAGAAACACTTCTAGGGTTTGACATGCTTATGATCCCAATGTGCCTGGAAAGAAGTACTAGCAGGCCAGATTTATGCAATCCTGTGAGAAAACTGACTACAGACTATGGCCACTATTCCAAAGTGCAATATATCTACATCTACATCCATACTCCACAAGCCACCTGACGGTGTGTGGCGGAGGGTACCCTGAGTACCTCTATCGGTTCTCCCTTCTATTCTAGTCTCGTATTGTTCGTGGGGAAAAGGATTGTCGGTATGCTTCTGTGTGGGCTCTAATCTCTCTGATTTTATCCTCATGGTCTCTTCGCAAGATAATACGTAGGAGGGAGCAATACACTGCTTGACTCTTCGGTGAAGGTATGTTGTCGAAACTTTAACAAAAGCCCGTACCGAGGTACTGAGCGTCTCTCCTGCAGAGTCTTCCACTGGAGTTTATCTATCATCTCCGTAATGCTTTCGTGATTACTAAATGATCCTGTAACGAAGTGCGCTGCTCTCTGTTGGATCTTCTCTATCTCTTCTATCAACCCTATCTGGTATGGATCCCACACTGTTGAGGAGTATTCAAGCAGTGGGCAAACAAGCATACTGTAACCTACTTCCTTTGTTTTCGGATTGCATTTCCTTAGGATTCTTCCAATGAATGTCAGTCTGGCATCTGCTTTACCGACGATCAACTTTAATATGATCATTCCATTTTAAATCACTCCTAATGCGTACTCCCAGATAATTTATGGAATTAACTGCTTCCAACTGCTGACCTGCTATTTTGTAGCTAAATGATAAGGGATCTATCTTTCTATGTATTCGCAGGACATTACACTTGTCTACACTGAGATTCAATTGCCATTCCCTGCACCATGCGTCAATTCGCTGCAGATCCTCCTGTATTTCAGTACAGTTTTTCATTGTTGCAACCTCTCGATACACCACAGCATCATCTGCAAAAAGCCTCAGTGAACTTCCGATGTCATCCACCAGGTCATTTATGTATATTGTGAATAGCAACGGTCCTACGACACTCCCCTGCGGTACACCTGAAATCACTCTTGCTTCGGAAAACTTCTCTCCACTGAGAATGACATTCTGCGTTTTGTTATCTAGGAACTCCTCAATCCAATCACACAATTGGTCTGATAGTCCGTATGCTCTTACTTTGTTCATTAAACGACTGTGGGGAACTGTGTCAAACGCCTTGCGGAAGTCAAGAAACACGGCGTCTACCTGTGAAGCCGTGCCTATGGCCCTCTGAGTTTCGTGGACGAACAGCGCGAGCTGTGTTTCACACGACCGTCTTTTTCGAAACCCATGCTGATTCCTACAGAGTAGATTTCTAGTCTCCAGAAAGGTCATTATACTCGAACATAATACGTGTTCCAAAATTCTACAACTGATCGACGTTAGAGATATAGGTCTATAGTTTTGCACATCTGTTCGACGTCCCTTCTTTGAATACGGGGATGACCTATGCCCTTTTCCAATCCTTTGGAACGCTTCGCTCTTCTAGAGACCTACGGTACACCGCTGCAAGAAAGGGGGAGGGGGGGGGGGGGCAAGTTCCTTCGCGTACTCTGTGTAAAATCGAACTGGTATCCCATCAGGTCCAGCGGCGTTTCCTCTTTTGAGCGATTTTAATTGTTTCTCTATCCCTCTGTCGTCTATTTCGATATCTACCATTTTGTCATCTGTGCGACACTCTAGAGAAGGAACTACAGTGCAGTCTTCCTCTGTGAAACAGCTTTGGAAGAAGACATTTAGTATTTCGGCCTTTAGTCTGTCATCCTCTGTTTTAGTACCACAGTGACTTGGTTCTGGAACTAATACTAAATGAGTTGTGTAAAGACATGTGGGGTATGAAGGAAGGGAAAGGCGCCAGAAGATGATTAAATGATTAAAGCTTGAGGAAAAGTTATAGAAAAGGAACGTGCAAAAAGTTTAATATTCACGAAAGCGTTTCGTCTGCCTGGTGAGTCACCTCCACGCTCATCCAGATGTCATCAGTGATCTGCTCCTCTCTCCGCCCGCCTCGCCCAAGTATTTGACAGCAAAAACTTTGCTCATCGAGTGCATTTCATGCCCCTGCAGAGGCTATTTGCCACATTATTCATGACGATCACCTCGACGAACGAGCACCTTTGCAGCTTTGGCGGCACCTACGTGCACTAATTGATGATCAAGCATTACCCGACGCCACGCTTTGATCTTTGTGGATGGACAAACTGCCTTTGGACCTACAACTTAACCTGCTATCGCATGTTGCCAATTGTCTCGATGTTCGGCCGAACCTACACTATCATTAATTACCAACACCACCTGTCACAGACAACATCTCCATCACCATCAGTTTTCATGCCTACACCTTTTGTTCTGCACTCAGCTGGCAGAGGCCAGCGTGCTCACCTCAGCAGCTCAGCAGCCTGTTAGGAGCTACCACCTTGCGGCCTACAGGAGTTACTGCCTGTAGCCTCCCAACAGCAGATGACCCTACCCGAGCGGTTGCCATAAGCAGCTGTGGTCTCCTCCCGCTTCTCACTGCCCCGCCTCCAAGCTTACCTGCTAGGCAGGTACCTTGCTACTTATGGAGACACTTCACTCTACTGTCTCGCACCTTGCGCTTACCCAAACGATTCCGTCAGGCACATTTAAGGTGTCATGTCCCACCATGGTCCTTCATGGTGCCTACCATCTGACGCCACACCACTCGCTCCAGTGGCGCATTGCATCTACATCACTGACTTGTCATGGGACACTTGCTTTCTTGTCGACACCGGCGTCAGCATTATCCCAGCCGAACACGCGGGCAACTTGCTTTCTCCCGCTAATCTCGCTTTGATCACTGCTAATCATTTTCCTATCATGGCCCTTGACTCCGTCAAGATGTCGCTTCACTTATCACCATTGGCCACCTTCCCTTGGATTTTCCACATCGCTGACATGGATGAACCTCTGATCAGGTTGGACCTTCTATACCATAATGAACTTTCACCAGACCTGCACGCCACCGCGCTGCGCCATGCGTCTGGTTCTGCTGTTCCGTGCTCGAGCGAGTTCAGCACGACTTCACTCTGCCTCCTTGACTACTCTTTCCTCATGTGCATCCCTGCTCGAATGTATTACTGCACGACTCTCTGATCTGTCGGACGTGTGCTCGCAAATCAATGAGCTCTGCACACAGAACGAGGCGTTACGCAACCGTATTGACAGCACCTCTGCTGAATTGTCACACATACAGAGTACAATTAGCGGCCTGTCTTCAGAGCCACAACAAGAGGAACCAACACTCGCATCTACTGCATCTTCACACTACAAAGCACCTGTGTTGAGCTTTCATCTGCCTGCTGCTGTTTCCACGCCACCACAGGCCAATCCACAACACACTCATATTCTGACTTCGCTTCGCCACACCCGACCTCGTTGTCTGCAGCCGACGACCCGCCCACTCCGTTCTGGCTTGGCATGGTCACTGAACCACTGTCGCATCTGCCCCCTTCTCGCCCCACCTTGCCTGCCGCCCGTCGCGTGTATCGGCTATCAGCAGTGGCACTTGTTATAGAATCCGCACCATCAATGGACCACCTGTATCTTATAAACCTAGGCGTCTTAGCGCTTACAAACTTCTGTGCGTGAAAGAAAACGTTCAGTATTTATTGGCTTCAGGCGTGCAACGACCATCCGAGAACAAATGGTCTTCACCTATCCACCTTGTACCTAAGAAGGACGGCTCCTTATGCATGTGCGGGGACTACAGGTCCCTTAATGCTCTGATAATTATTGATAATTATCCCATTTCTCATATCCAGGATATCACGCAATTACTACATCTCTCCAAGTTCTTCTCTGCCTTACATTGCTCGAAGACGTATCACGAAATCCCTATGCATCCACCGGATATTGCGAAAACGGCCCCCATCACACCCTTCGGCCTATCTGAATACTGTTACATGCCGTATGGCTTGAAAAATGCTGTGCAGACGCGGGAAAGGTTCATTGATTCCATTTTACTACCTGTGCCTTTTGCTTTTGCTTATTTGAACGACATTGTGATTTTTTCCTCCTCTGTCAGAGAGCATCAGGTTCACTTCGATGCTGTCCGTTCGGCCCTCATGGCCCACTGCGTGATGATCCACCAAAATAAATCTCAACTCTGTTCTACATCAATTACATTCCTTGGCCATACTGTCTCGGCTGACGCCCTCTGACCAACGGATTTTCGTGTCAAAATCATTGTCGACGATTTTGATAATCTCAAAACTGAACCTCATCAAAGCCGCCACACTCGCCCACTCCAATCCTGAGGTCCATGTTCCTATTACAACTGACGCAAGTGACTCAGCTGTGGGTGTTGTTTTACAACAGCACACAGCCAACTCCACCCAACCACTGCACTTCTTTTCAAAGAAATTAACTAAGAGCCAGTGTAACGGGTCAGCTCTCGACAGCAAACTTCTCGCACTTTATGAGGCAATCAGATACTTTTGGAGTGACCTCAAGGGGCGACCTTTCATGATCTACTTGGATCACAAGCCTTTCATGGACGTGACACGCAACCCGGCTAAGGACTTTCCGCTGAGATGTTTCCGTCATAATGGACTATATTTATTTGTCAACATTCCTCAGACGTTTGCTACATCCATGGCATGGAGAATGTTGTAGCTGACTATCTGTTGTGTACATAGTTCTGCGTAGTCAGCGTGTACACAACTTTCCCACTAGAGCACGCCCCGCTGAGCACAACAGCGCAGGTGCAGCGTTCGTCCGTCTCCGCACTACGAGATGGCGCTGCCTTAGAGACGGACCAAATTCTGCTTCTGCTGATCCACATATTAATATGTACCACAGCCAATGAGATTGCTGCTTCTCCTCGCAGATCACACTCGCTCAGTGATACATGAATGCGCGAGGTATTATAATGAGTGTACAGACCTCCGATTAGTCAGTCTGCATTTGTCAAGTATCAGAGATATGTGAGAATAAGACCAAAGGAACTTCAGACTGTCAATTGTAAATAGCATCCAGAATCAAGTTAAGTAAGGTTTATGCTTGTTACTATTTTAATAAATGTGTGTGAAAATTAATCAAGTTCTGTTTAAAGTTGGTCACCGTCAATCTGCTACTCTAAGCGTGCAAGTGGCATTTCTATCGTCTGACCCAACGGCAGAAGATAAACAAGCCACGATAAGACCACGAGACACATTGCTGACACTCGCCTACTTCGTTAGAGCGACAAGTCAAATAATCTGATGGTGTGTGTACCGAAGGTCTTACAGTACGCACACCACACTATCTATCTCATATCTCGGTGCTTTCAGCACCATTGAACTTAGATTGCTTCGTTTGACTCCATACCAAAGACAGCAATATACAGCGATTGGTTTCAGACAATGAGTCATTGCTCGCTATCCAATCTGTAGTCCTGCATGCGTCGATGCCTCCGGTCCTTACGACGTTTCTATGGGCACTTCTAGCCCTTCGGCGCTGCCCGCTCTTCAGCTCGAAATCTTCAATGCTTTACACAACTTAGCCCACCGTAGAACGAGGGCCACGACGAGGCTGGTCACCGAATGCTTCATCTGGGCCAGTATGTGGCACTATTGCTGCACTTGCACCCACACGTGTGTCCCATGCCAGAGTAGTAAAGTTGGCAGACACATACAGCCTCCACCAAGCAAGTTTGATATCCGAAGGGGTCGTCCTCAGCATGTCCACACTGACGCATGTCCACTCCCCCCACTGAAGGGTACAAATACATACTATCTATGATCGACCGCGTAACTCGTTTGGTCGAGGAGGTCCCTCTCATCGACATAAACTGTAGTCACCATTGCTTGCTCTTTCATATCCGTGTGGGTCACGAGGTTCGGCTGCCCCATTTCCCTCACTACTCATCAGAGGCGACAGTTTGAATCCACGCTTTTTACTCGACTACTCGAGCTGTGTTGTGTAGCCAAATGCCACACCATGGCCTCTCACCCTTAGGTGAATAGCCTGGTCGAACGATGGCACCGAACTCTCAAAGTCACGTTCATGTGTCATGGAGGGTTATGGTTCAAGGCCCTCCCTTGGCTCTTACTCCTAATCTGAAACCTTGTTTGTCTACCATATAGCACTGTACGGCTGTTAAACGTGGATGATAAACGGCTTAGTCAAGAAGAGTATAGAAGCTCTTGAAATGAGGTGCGACAGAAGATTGATGAAGACTAGATTGGTGTGTCGGACAGCTTATATCGACAGACAATCAAAATTGCTGACCCTTACGGATAGTCGTAGTATAGACTCAACTGACACTGAGATGTCGTTTCGTATAACCACAGGGTTGTGTGACGGTCTGCTTGTATTTGGCGTCTTATATTATTAATCCCAGATATCGAATGGGGAAACATGCCAGGAAGGGAATTTACGTATGCAGCTGAGAGAGGCAATCACTGTGCGCATAAGGAGGAATTTCACTTGTTAATATAAGCTTAAAATTGTTGTTGAAAGCCAATGGTAAGTATGAGGCGCCTCTGCTGACGAAGTGTCGGTGAACCGGGAAGCTGGTCAATTGCAGCGGGCAGCCGACAGCCGTATGAGATGGCGCAAGGAAAGGATTATGGCAAAATGTAGAACAAAGTCGTCTTGTGCTTGTATCTGTACGTGCTCTGCAATGATTCGTACCGCGCCGAGCATGATAGATGTGACTTTTAAATGTAATAATTAAATTGCGAAGGATTGTTAATGATTTTGAGTGGCGCCTACTTGTATGTATTACGGAAAATGTAATGGGCGAAATTTAAATTCTGCTGAAACTGATTTTTGTAGCTTTGGTTGGGAAGATTTACGCTGCTGATCGATAGTGTTACTATAAGGTTGGTGCCTAAGTTCGTAGCGTTTTCGTTTTGCATGCTGGTATTCGGGTTGCTATGAATTTATTTATTAATTGTCATTTTTTATTTGTAGTTCATTATTGCTAGCATGTTGTCATTTTGAGATAGTGATTGGAAATGTGGACGCCAGGAAATAAAAATGCCAAGTTGAGAAATCGGAGCATTTCCAACATATTCTTTTGTTACAGTTAAATAAAGTGTTGACAGCAGAGGAGGCAGCCAGAAACTTTTGGTCTGTGCAGAGACTAATGCCATTGGACAGAGAATGGCAAGAAAATGTTTTTTTCGTTTTAAGGAGGATACTTTTGATATTGGTGACTCACCACGTTCAGGAAGACTTTCGGGGTTTGACGAAGACCGATTAAATGCATTAACATGATCCACGCCAGTGCACTCGAGAAGTGGCAAATGTGATGAACTGTCATCATTCTACCATCGAGCGACATTTGCATGCAATTCAACAATCGGCCGTGTGGGTACCGCATCCTCTAAGTCAAAATACCAAAAATCAGCTGGTGACCATCAACCCAAACAAAACCGAAATTTCCCTGCGAGCATCGACAAAAGATAATGTTACGCATCTGGTGAAACAGCGACTGTCTGGTGTACTACGAACTGCTTCCCTGAGGTGAAATTATCACTACTGACATTTATTGCCAACAATTGAGACGTCTTATAGACGCAATCCAAGAACACTACCAGGAAAATTGCATGACATGATTTTTTTGTGAGTCATCAGTCTTGTGAATGGTTTGATGCAGCGCGCCACGAATTCCTCTTCTGTGCCAACATCTTCATCTCTGAGTAGCATTTGCAATCAGCGTCCTCAGTTATTTGCTGGGTGCACTCCATTCTGTCTTTCTCTACCATTTTACCCTCTGCAGATCCCTCTAGTACCACAGACGTTATTCCCTGCCGTCTTAACTGATGCCCTACCATCCTGTTCCTTCTACTTGTCAATGTTTTCTATGTGTTCCTTTCGCCACCGTTTCTGCGGAGAACCTCCTAATTCCTTATCTTATCAGTCCACTTAATTTCCAACATTCTTCTGTAGCACCACATCTCGAATGCTTAGTTTCTTCTTTTTCTGGTTTCCTCACCATCCACGTTTCGTTTCATTACCGTACAATGCTGTGCTCCAAATGTACACTACTGGCCATTAAAATTGGTACTCCACGAAGGTGACGTGCTACAGACGGGAAATTTAACCGACAGGAAGAAGATGCTGTGATATGCAAATGATTACCTTTACAGAGCATTCACACAAGGTTGGCGGCGGTAGGGACACCTACAACGTGCTGACATGAGGAAAGTTTCCAACCGATTTCTCATACACAATCAGCAGTTGACGGCGTTGCCTGGTGAAACGTTGTTGTGATGCCTCGTGTAAGGAGGAGAAATGCTTACCATCACGTTTCCGATTTTGATAAAGATCGGATTGTAGCCTATTGCGATTGCGGATTATCGTATTGCGAGATTGCTGCTCGCGATGGTCGAGATCGTATGACTGTAAGCAGAATATGGAATCGGTGGGTTCAGAAAGGTAATACGGAACGCCGTGCTAGGTCCCAAAGGCCTCGGATCACTAGCAGTCGAGATGACAGGCATCTTATCCGCATGGCTGTAACAGATCGTGCAGCCAAGTCTCGATCCCTGAGTCAACAGATGGGGGCATTTACAAGACAACAACCATCTGCACGAACAGTTCGACAACGTTTGCGGCAGCATGGACTATCAGCTCGGAGACAATGGCTGCGTTTACCCTTGGGGCTTCACAGACAGGAGCCCCTGTGATGGTGTACTCAACGACGGACCTGGGTGCACGAATTGCAAAACGTTATTTTTTCGGATGAATCTAGGTTCTGTTTACAGCACTATGATGGTCGCATCCATGTTTGGCGACATCGCGGTGAACGCACATTGGAAGCGTGTATTCGTCATCGCCATACTGGCGTATCAGCCGGCATGATGGTATGGGGTGCCATTGGTTTCACGTCTCGCTCACCTCTTGTTCGCATTGACGGTACTTTGAACAGTGGACGTTACATTTCAGATGTGTTACGACCAGTGGCTCCACCCTTTATTCGATCCCTGCGAAACCCTACATTTTAGCAGGATAATGCCCGATGACAGAATGTTGCAGGTCCTTTACGGGCCTTTCTGGGTACAGGAAATGTTCGACTGCTGCCCTGGCCAGCACATTCTCCAGATCTCCACCAGTTGAAAACATCTGGTCAATAGTGGCCGAGCAAGTGGCTCGTCTCAATACGCCAGTCACTACTCTTGATGAACTGTGGTATCGTGTTGAAGGTGCAGGCGCAGCTGTACGTGTACACGCCATCCAAGCTCTGTTTGAATCAATGCCCAGGCGTATCAAGGCCGTTATTACGGCTAGAGGTGGTTGTTCTGGGTACTGATTTCTCAGGATCTATGCACCCAAATTGCGTGGAAATGTAAGCACATGTTAGGTCTAGTATAATATATTTGTCCAATGAATACCCGTTTATCATCTGCATTTCTTCTTGATGTAGAAATTTTAATGGCCATTAGTGTAAATTCCCATGAATGTCTTTCTCAAGTTAAGGTCTTTGTACTACTAGCAGCCCTTTCCTAGCAAGGAATGTTTTTTCTGCCAATGCTAGTCTGCCTTTAATGAATTCCTTGCTCTGTCCGTCACATGTTATTTTGCTACCTAGGTGGCAGAATTCCTTAAATTCACCTTCTTCGTGGTCACCAGTCCTCATTTTTGCTACTTCTCATCCATATTTCTTCGATTTGCTCTCAATCCATATTTTTTACACATTACACTGTTCATACTGTTCAGCAGATCCCGTAATGCTTCTTCTTTTTCACTGAGGACACCAGTTACATCAGCAAATGTTATCATTGATGTCCTTTAACCATGAATTTTAGTTCTACTCCACGATAATGCCCGTCCGTCCACCGCATTGTGCTACACTAATAAAAACCACTATACAGCAATAGTATTGGGAAATTATTCGGCACACACCTTATTCACCTGATCTTGCACCCTCTGAATTTCGCTTTTTCCACACTCTATCGAACAACCTTCGAGGAATTTCCTTCCCAGATGAAACCGCTCCCCGAACGTGTCTCAAAGAGTTCTTCGTCTCAAAAGCACGTGATTTCTGCAGTCGTGGAATCAAAACGTTACATCAGGGGTTGCAGACTGTTGCAAACCATGAATGAAAATTTATTACTGATGTCCAAAGTCTGTGTTATGTTTATCTGTTATGGAAAAACGCTACACACTTTTAAACCAACCTAATATATAACTGATTTGGATAGTCTGGTTGATTAGAGTCGCTTTTGAATAGAGGTCTGTCGGTAAATTTTGAAAAAAAACAACAGTTTATTTACGTGTGTATGAATTGCCCGAGGGAGGACTCGAGCCTCCAGTCCGTGACACGGCGCCTTAAACCACGAGGCCACTCCCCGCGGCAACAGTTTATTTATTCTGTGCAAGTGAGTTGCTCTTATAACGTTGTGATTTTACTCAATATTCGTAGTATTGAAGTTTATTCTCAGTAATTTCTGAGCAGTCAGACACAATATTAAATCAGGACTGGATTACTATCGTGAGATGATAAATAATTACGGGGTAATTATACGTGCCCCGTATTTGTGTGGCGTTCCAATACGTCGAAAACTAGAACTCGGTACGCCTAGGTTGGCAGCCTGGTTACTGTCCAATTGGTTGAAAACTCAAATTACCCAGAACGTAGTAGGTTGTTGAAGGATATAAGAGAATTGCCAAATGGGTAGATCGGGAAACTAATGAGTAATAGAAATTTGTGGCAGAACTTGTCTAAATCAAAGGATCGGATGATAGGACACATTCTAACATATCAGGGCATCGCCAGCAGTTCAGTATTGGGGGAAAGTTTGGTGGTTGGGGAGGGGGGGAGGGTGTGTAAGAGATAAACGCCATAAGAAAGTTCAAACAGATGTAGGTTGCAATAGTCAATAGTTATTCGGAGATATAGTGTCTAGCACGGGATAGACTTCCGTGGACAGCTGCATGAAACCAGCCTTCGAACTGACGACCACAAAAAGAACGTTAAAAAATAATATCCAGAGATAGTTACCTCTTTTGGTAAAAGTACATATAAAAATTATGATCGGTTTATTGTGATAGCATTGTTCACGTATCAATTATTATTACAATATTCGAAGTGAGTTCTTACTTTAGTATAATTTTGCCGTTACATTAATGTTTTATGTTGTAGCTACGCTATGACGCCAACGTGGATATTGACAACAAACACCAGTGTGTCGCTCATGTCAGTGTAGACAGGGGTACTACTCCAAACTTGACAACAGGCACGCATAGTTTTAAGTACAACTACTGAAATGACTACATACATTTATTCAGTGACACGCAGATACTCAACTTCAGTAGGTTGTTATATAATATTCCTAATCTGTGATGACACTGCTCTTAGGCTAAGCGCAGTTGGTGCACTATACAGCCCTCATACTGTGATGTCCGCCCCGATAGCTGAGTGGTTAGCCGGCACGGTAACTCAGCGTGTTCGGTCAGAGGGCTAGCTGCCCTCTGTAAAAAACGAACTGAAACGGGTGTCTTTCGACGTCCGCCTCGAGCAGATACAACGAACGGAAACGAACAAAATGAGACTTTAAAAACAAAAAAGAAAGAAAAGAAAGAAAAAAAAGAAAAGAAAAAAGAAAAGTGGTCAGCGTGTCGGATTGCTGTGCTAAGGGTCCGGATTCGATTTCCGGCTGGGTCGGAGATTTTCTCCACTCAGGGACTGATTGTTGTGTTGCCTTCATCATAATTTCATCCCCAACCGGCGCGCAGGTCGCCCAATGTGGGGGTCGACTGTTATAAGACCTGCACCAACGCCGCCGAACTTGCCCCGCAAGGGGCCTCCCGGCCAATGACGCCAAACGCTCATTTCCATTTCCATACCGTGTGAAAACGGTCGAAGGGCGATAAATCCTCTTAGGCCTATTGAAATGCAACAACTGGGACTGTGGTGGCGAATACAACTGCAACTGTGCCGCTGAGTCCCGAAGACTTTGTGCAGTAAGGAGAAACTCTTTCGATGGCACCGCCTGTTAAAATGTGACGCTCGATTTATATCGACTACTGGTTCAAGGTAACGCTACAGCTTCCCTCTATCTGTTTCACGTCATGAGTAACGTGAAAAATAGTTCCGAGGCCGTAACGACTTCTTCAGTCAGGTGCTAGAAGTCGTTGGTAAACTCGCTTCGCCAGTGCGTGTAGGAAGGCCCATTCACCGTCAATTGATGGAGGGAAATCTATCTGGCAAGGGTTAAGATTCAGGGCCAGAGCAGTTAATGTGTGAACAAATGAGACTAGAGAAATAATATACTGGTGAGCAACACTTGAGGACGAAAGTAGCTTCCATATGATGTGTCACTGCCAAGCAACACAGCTCGATCAGCATGTGTGTAACACCATTACGCTTCAGGATCGCAGTTTCATTATTTCGCGTTAAGAACTGAAACGTTTTAACCATACCTCATAGAACTAAAAGGTTCGGAAAAATTTTAAAAAGCTAGCGAATGAACAATCTCAGCTATTGAGGTGGCCAAATAGAGGATATATTACGTGACTTATGAGGCACAAGTTGTATTGAAATAGGTCATTGTGCTGGGTTTATTTTGACATAAAATGCAGTTCATATTAATTTTTATTGTTTGATACAGGATTATCATTTATACTAGGGTTGTGTGTCTGCAGTTCCTTTCCATGAGACTTTTCACAGGTGTGCGAAACTTGTAAGATGTCGTGGTCTCCTGACCTTAATTGCTTACATATTCTGCCCTCACAATCATATTCCGCACATCAAGACGTTTCATTCGAACCTGAACTCGATAAGATAAAGTCGATGTTGTATGAATTCATGTAAATGATATGCAAATAACAAGTGCGAACCGGGGTTGAAATGCTCGAGGCTGGCGTACACACATACATTCCGGACACGATGGTCACAGGAGCTTTTAGTTCGAGAGAGGCAGACCACACACCAGGTGGCCAGTCCCTTCAGACGACGAGTCAACCTCGGCCGCCCATGGAGCAGACAGCGTGTGCCCGAGTGAAAGGGGGAACTTACCCGTGTTCGGCTTAAAAGCAAATTCCACTACATTGTGTGGGAGCGTCCAACCTACGCATTCTTTACACATAGCACGCAGTTTCAGAGATTTTCACAGGGAGACAGCAAACGCCAAACGCCGATACTACAGATTTCCGGATTGGTCGCCTTAAATGAAACGTTATTCTCCCGTTTTAGAAGAGCAATGCTGATTGGCAGACGATATTTCTGACGCCTTGAGCTGAAGGAGTAATGGAAGAGACTGAAAGATATACCCCTTCACGTCTGGCGTGGAGAGGCGCCGGGTTGCCACTCTTGGAGCGAGGAACAAGTCTCTCCTCAGTACTTCACTGGCAGAGCGCCTCAGTCGAGAGCGAATCGAAGTGCGACTCTATATTGAGTCCTTGCGATTAAGCATTGTTCACTGTGTTGGCCGACACCATTATTGTGTGGTGTGAACGGACAGAGTTATAGTTAAACGCCTGCGAGTGAATTTTTGAGTGGCATTGCAGTGGACTGTTTATATGACTGGTGTACCACGCCAATAGTTAGACTAGGGGCGAATAGGAATCCTTGATTTTATCAAGGCGTAGGGAGAGTTTGATTGGCGAAGTTCAATCCAGATAGAACGAGAGTTATCTTATTTGACAGTAGCGAGCGGCGCAGACAGCAGTCGTCGCAGCTTACGGTATTGTGTGCTAGAGCTTTTGCGAGCCCTATAGTTCCTCCACAACAGTGCAATTCACTGCATTTCACACTCGACAGCCTCGACCGTACCTAGTAACATTCTAAAGGATAATTATTCAACTTGAGTAGGCGCGCCTCTCAGCCATTCTGCCAAGTCAATAACAATCTTAAACTTTGTGTAGAAATTTCCTATCCTTGAGAGGTAACTTCACATTCCGAAAAGAACCAGGATATAACTTGTTCAGTTCATAACTAAAAGTGCGATTGTGATTTCTCAGAATTCTTGCAAAATAAATAATAATTTTCGTTAGTTTCATGTTTTTCTTACACTAACTAGCATTACTCCAGTACCCAAGTATCCCACTAGTTACGTAAGAAATTTTGTGAATTTTTTTGTCATTTCCTTACAGCAGACGAATCCAGAAGATATTTATTGCTAAAAGTTTTTCAGGCATTTCTCTTTAGAGCGCCAGGACCGTCTGTCTGACTTCTGTAGTAGTGTGGGGGTGGAAATTGCGTCGTGCAGGAGCCACAGGGTAAAGGGTAGATCTCAGATTAATCCGTTGTGCAGAATAACAGAATAGCAGATCGACTCCACACGCTCACAAACTTAAGGACAAATGTAACTTAGGTATGATGTGTTAGTGACAAGTAACGTAGAAAGAACTGCTCCAGTATAGTATAGACGGTGTCTGAAGGAAAAACGCAATGAGACGAACAGATATGATACTTTCATTCCAAGAAGATAATTAGACGAAGTCACCGAGATTTATGCTGCTCACCCGAGATTACGGGAGGGCGGATAAGGTTGTTAATAGAACGTGTGACCACCAAGAACGCCTATGTATGCTGTGAATCGTGCTCTCATGCTGGTCACAGGGTAGGTAAGGAGTTCTTGTGGTGGAATGTTCCTTTCCTCCACCAGAGTGGCTGAAAACTGTGGACCGTTGGTGGTGTATGTGGACGTGCTACAATAGGTCTCCCCAACGCATACCACAGGTGCTCAATGGCATTTAAGTCTGATGATGAAGTTTGGCTTGTGGGGCGCTCAACTGCGCGGTCATCAGTGCCCGTACGAAGTCCCAATTATTACACAGTCCAATTTTTACACAATCCACTGTCACGAACGATGATTGAGCCGTGCTCACTCCGACATATGCGTTTCCTTGAACTTGGCTGTCTATCTGCGTTTGGTTTTCCACCGTTGTTGTGGTTATGCCATGGTTATTCCTCTTTCTACGTGTAGCAACAACGATGCGTGTTGATATTTGCACCTGTGACGCTACAATGCAGTCCTTGCTATGAATTTTTTCGCTTACTTAACACATGAAACTGTTTGTATACGATGTATTGTCTAGTGTAAATACGTATTGTAAATACTATCTTTAAGTTATGTAATATTTAACACTGGCAAGTCAGGTCATATTTAGTTAACGTTGAAGTAAGAGAGATTGTTTTGTCGTGCCGCTGGGCGCGGGAGCGCGCCAGAGGGCAGTAGTAGCAGTGACGCCGTGCTCTGAGTAAGACGTACAGTCGAGTGCTGCCAGTCCTAGCTGTGTTACATCTAACGGCTAGTGTGTGGATCTACGTACGAGGGGAAAGTAATAGTCGGCATATCTGGAAGCATGGCCGGGCAAGTTATTATGGATTAATGGGCATAGCGCTGAAGAAAGAGGGCTTAAATGTGAAGCGCACTGTGGGCCCAAGTCGCAACAGTAAAAGCCCGCTACCACATTGTGTCGCCGCCGTGCACGTCCGTCGATCCACCGACAACGAGGGAAGTAAGATCTACGTAATTTCCGTAGGATAAAATTGTTGAAGGCTTGCCAGTGACTTTGATTTTCTCTGAAGTTGAACAATGAATAACAACTACTTTATAATCGAAGTGTTGCAGTCATATTCCACACGACAATAACACTAAGTAGATTCCTTCCGACCCTTATCTTATTGAACCGAGTGTGTCACGCCATTATCAAGAGAAAGTGTGTTACTTATCAAATTATTTGCATAGGCAGTGAAGAGTAAATTTCAGACTGTTTTGAACGATTGGTTATCATTGTTAATTGTTGCACTTAATAATAGACTGGAGTAATAAATTTGCTTATTAAGATTTATTTCAATGCATATTCAGCTGAAGTTAGTTCAAGGATATTTCATGAAGCTATAAAGCTTATTCCACCTGACAATCGCCCAATTAATGAATTATTATCATTCAAAACATAGTTAATCAATTACTGGCAATATATTTCATTATCAGTAGACTAAACTGTGCAAAGTACGTTATTTAAAAGACAGAATGACAGTCCAATATTCAAAATCTCGATAGATAATTATCTGTGCTGTCAGCATTGCACTTAGCTGACAAATTATGAACAAAATAACTATCAAAATACTTATTTAAAGTTAACCATTAATGTTTAAGTGTAGTTAGATTGTTAAGACATTATTTTATGACTACTGAGCCTGGCACAGCACTTACGTAAAAGTTCCTGTTCCACCTGCTGCGCTACAAACAGGTAAACTTTATTTTTGACACAATTATTCACGCACTTAACAGTACTGTCGCTCATCAGTTAAGCTGGCGACCGATTTTTTGATTGATTTTATAACTTAGTCATTTCTTTCGGCAAAATTTGCACTGACAAAATTTATTTCCAAATTATTTCCATTATTTCATTTGCCGATCGTTATTGAACGAAATTACTCATTCAATAACGATCAAGTTATAACGTCTCCTGTTTCCCGCGGAATAATCATTATTTACTTCGGATTCGGATGCCTTACCCCGACACGGGTCAAAATTCGTGATTCACGGTCGACACGGGTCAAAATTCATGATTCACGGTCATTGTTAACTTGTAATTTCGCAAATCCCGGGAAGCAGTGGGGTGTTATAGCACTGTGTACCATCTTTGGTCTTGTGCATATAGTTTCCGGCTAGGGTGTGTGCGGGCAATCGGTCGGTTGGTGCAGATCAGGGATGTGTACTCCGTGTGGCGCAGTCGGCTGGATCCGCTGGCGGTCCCTGCGCAGTGTCGGAGCGTGCGTGGAGCTGTCCGATCGCCACGAGCTTCGTGGCCCACCGATCCAGGACGTCAAAGTTGAGTGGTGTCTTGAGTACCCAAGCCACGTCCGTTCATGTTGTGTCGTTCGTTTCGGTGGTTCGCTGTTGGGGAGATTTTCCTGTGAGCAACACTGAGTGGTTGTACTGGTGAAGTCGAGCCGCCGTGCAGTGGAATAAACTATATTAGTTCACTTCAATTCAAGTGCACCAGCGGAATTTTTGCCTTGTCGCCGTCTGTGTTCTGGTTCTGGTTACCTGCCCTGGCCACTAACGTAATTTCAGGAACTGTCCTTTCCTCACCTGTTGTCGCTGTCCAACATGGTGTGTTGTTTTGACAGCGTAATACATGTTTAATTGTGGATACTCATATCCGTAACAGTTTGATCTTTAAGTTTTTATGTACCGATTGGTGGCTAGAAAGTCATTTGGTCGGTTGGTCCGTGACTGTGTCTCTTGATTGCGTTATCGACGGATCAAGTGTAGTTGGGCCCACCACCTGTCTCACACCCACCCCACGGAGGCATCTGAGTGCCGTTGCCTATACTATCCTTTTCATGGGTGTTTTTATTGTGTTTTATGTAAATCAAGGGTCTTCAGCCCATATAAGTTAAGTTTGAATATGGCAAGTGCATATTTTGCTGAAAGTTACTGGCCGGCCAGTGTAGCCGTGCGGTTCTAGGCGCTTCAGTCTGGAACCGCGTGACCGCTAAGGTCGCAGGTTCGAATCCTGCCTTTTCATTTAGTGCACTGTCAGCCATACAAGTACAAACAACAAGAACAAATTAAAAAAAGGGAGGGGGCAGTACACCCAAGGGTGCGCAGATGTTCGAGCTTCAGCGGCGCTCCGTCCCCGACTTCACTGCTGCTGCGTCTCGACTGCAGTGCTGGTCCGTCTCCAACTGACTCCAGACACACGACGACCCGGAAATACTATCTGTCGCTCCGGAGATGGTACGACAGTGCACTTATCGATACGCGCTGCTGCTGCCACTCACGGGCAAGTAAGCCAGGAAGTTAGTGAAGCCAGTAAATGGAATAAGAAAACGAGGCAGCAGTACTGTAATAGAATATGACAAACAATTAATGGGATTTCCGCGAGCCGTGCACGGCTCAGCAATGGCAAAATTATCATAAGTTAACGGCTACTTAGGATATAGTAATAACAATTGATATGTGAACAATGTTTTCACAATAAATCGATCGTAATTTTTAATGTGTACTTTTGCCAAAAGGGGTAACATTCTCTGGATCCTGTTTTTTCACGTTGTCGGTGTTGTGATCTTCAGTCCGAGGGCTGGTTTCATGCAACTGTCCACGGTACTCTATCCCGTGCTAGGCTCTAGATCTTCGAAAACAATTGTCTATTGCAACCTACATCTGTTTGAACTCGCTTACTGCATTCATCTCTTACACCTCCGCCCCCAAACTTCCCTCCAATACTGAACTGGCGATCCCTTTATGTATTTGAATGTGTCCTACCAACCGATCCCTTCCTTTACACAAGTTATGCCACATATTTCTTTTACTCATTAGTTTCCCGATCTACTCATTTGACAGTTCTCTTAAATCCTTCAAGAGCCTACTGTATTCTGGGTAATCTGGGACGTCAACCAATTGGACAAAAACCGAGCCTGCGAGCCTAGGCGCACTGACTTCTAGTTATCGACGTATTGGGACACCACACAAACACGGGGCCCGTATAATTATCCTCGTAATTATTTATTATCTCACGAAAGTAATCCAGTCCTGGGTTAATATTTCGTCTGACTGCTCACAAATTGTTGAGAGCAAACTTGAATACTACGAATATTGAGTAAAATCACAACTTTATAATAGCAACTCACTTGCACAGGATAAATAAAGTGTTATTTTCAAAAAATTACCGACAGAATGCTATTCAAGAGTCTAATCAATTAGACTATCCAAATCAGTTATATATTAGACTGTTTTAAAAGTTCGTAGCCTTTTCCCACAACAGATAAACATGACACAGACTTTAGTAATCAGTAATAAATTTTCATTCATGGTTTACAACAGTCTACAACCGCTGAGGTAACATTTGATTCCACGACTGCAGAAATTTCGTGGTTTTGAGACGAAGAACTCGACGAGACACGTTCGGGGAGGGGTTTCTTGTGTGAAGGAAATTCCTCGAAGGTTGTTCGATAGAGAGTGGGAAAAGCGAAAATCAGAGGGCGCAAGATCAGGTGAATAAGGTGCGTGCCGAATGTCTTCCCAACACAATTGCTGTATAGTGTTTTTTTAGTCTAGTAGAATGCGGACTGGCATTACCGTGGGGTAGCATTAAAATTAAAGATGAAAGGACATCAATAATAACATTCGCTGAAGCAATTGGTGTCCTCAGTGAAAGCGAAAAAGCATTGCGGGATCTGCTGAACAGAATGAACAGTCTAATGAATAAAAAATATGGATTGAGAGTAAATCGAAGAAAGATGGATGAGAAGTAGCAAATATGAGGACCGGTTACCACGAAGCAGATGAAGTTAACGAATTCTGCCACCTCTGTGCATACCGGGTGGAATCATTCCAGATGTGGAAAGGGTTCTCCCGGATACCATGAAAAGCACAGGGTACAGCCAACTGCAAGGTGGTTGCTCACGTCGGTACCAACGATGTGTGTCACTTTGGATCAGAAGAGATTCTCTCTACTTTCAAGCTCCTAACAGAAGTGGTAAAGGCTGCCAGTCTTGGTTGCAAGATGAAAGCAGAGCTGACCATTTGCAGCATAGTCGACAGGAACGATTGCGGACCACTGGAACACAGCCGAGTGGAGGGTCTGAACCAGAGGCTCAGACGGTTCTGCGACCGTGTAGGCTGCACATTCCTCGACTTGCGCCAAACGGTCGTTGGGTTTCGGTTCAAGTGGTTCAAATGGCTCTGAGTACTAGGGGACTTAACGTCTGTGGTCATCAGTCCCCTAAAACTTAGAACTACTTAAATCTAACTAACCTAAGGACATCACACACATCCATGCCCGAGGCAGGATTCGAACCTGCGACCGTAGCAGTAGCGCGGTTCCAGACTGAAGCGACTAGAACCGCTTGGCCACAACGGCCGGCTTGGGTTTCGGGTTCTGCTGAATAGGTCAGGTGTCCACTATACGCAGTAGGCGGCTACACGGTTAGCAGGGGCTGTGTGGTGTGGACTGGGCGGTTTTTTAGGTTAGAGGGTCTCGGGAAAACACAAGAAGGGCTTCAGTCACAAAGGGAGCAGGCTGAACACAGAAAGAACGTAGAAAAAGGAACCGTTGGTATAACAGTTGTAAATTGCCGTAGCTGCGTTGGGAAAGTACCAGAGCTCCAAGCGCTAATAGAAAGCACTGATGCTCAAATCGTTATAGGCACTGAAAGCTGGCTAAAGCTGGACATGAGCTCAGCCGATTTTTTTTTTTACGAAGAACCTAACGGTGTTCCGAAAGGACAGGCTAAACACGGATGGCGGTGGCGTGTTTTTTGCTGTCAGAAGTAGTTTAACTTGTCGCGAAGTTGAAGTAGATATTTCCTGTCAGTTAGTATGGGCAGAGGTCATTGTTGGCAACCGGAACAAAATAATAATTGGATCCTTTTACCGACCTCACAATTCAGATAATACAGTTGCTGAAAGGTTCAAAGGAAACTTGAGTCTGATCTCAAACACGCACCCGACTCATACGATAATAGTTGGTGGTGTTTTAATTTCCCCTCGATATGTTGGCGAAAATACATGTTTAATTCCGGAGGTACGCATAAAATATCATCCGAAATTGTGCTTGACTCATTCTCTGAAAATGATTTCGAGCAGTTAGTTCATGAGCCCTAGCGAATAGTATACGGTTGTGAAAACACACTTGATCTCTTAGCAACAAGTAATCCTGAGTTAATAACGAGCATCAAAACCGATTCAGGGATTAGTGAACACAGGGCTGTCGTAGCGAGATTGAATATTGTAATCCCCAAATCCCCGAAAAATAAGCGAAAAATATACCTAATCAAAAAAGCAGATCACAATTCACTTCACGCCTTCCTGAGAGACAATCTCCACTCATTCCAAATTATTAATATAAGTGTAGACCAGATTTGGCTTAAATTCAAAGAAATAGTATCGGCAGCAATTGAGAGATTTATACCATATAAATTAACAAACGACGGAGCTGATCCTCCTTGGTACACTGTTGCAGAAACAACGAAACAAACATGCCAAATTTAAACAGACGCAATATTCCTAAGAATGGCGATCTTTTACAGAAGCTCGAAATTTAGCGCGGACTTCAATGCGGGACGCCTATAACAGTTTCCACAACGAAACGTTGTCTCGAAACCTGGCAGAAAATCCAAAGAGATTCTGGTCCTATGTGAAGTATGTTAGCGGCAAGAAACAATCAATGCCTTCTCTGCGCGATAGCAACGGAGATTCTACATAAGACAGTGGTGCCAAAGCAGAGTTACTGCAGACAGTCTTCCGAAATGCCTTCACAAAAGACGACGAAGTAAAAATCCCAGAAGTCGAATCAAGAACAGCTGCCAACATGAGTAATGTAGAAGTAAATATCCTCGGAGTAGTAAAGCAACTTAAATCACTTAATAAAAGCAAGTCCTCTGGTCCAGGCTGTATACCAATTAGGTTCCTTTCGGAGTATGCTGATGCATTAGCTCCATGCTTAACAATCATATACAATCGTTCGCTCGACGAAAGACCCGTACCCAAACACTGGAAAGATGCACAGTGTAACATCATAGATTAAGGGTCGACCTGCGACAGCAATCGCACAACTTGCGTATTGGCCGCTAGACGCCGCCGCGAGCGCTAAGAGTGCATTGCGATCACAGGCGCGCGTGTTGCTTACGGGCCGCGAGGTGCCGTATATAACCGTATATAAGTGCCGACGGAGTTCGGCTGCTCTCCCCGGACTCGCACACGGTCAGTGGACATTCGCGCGCCAGAGATCATCGCCATCAGTTTATCGTGTGTGTGCCATCGTGTTTGTGCTTTAGTGTTTTTCGCCGTCGCGCTCCTTCTTTCACCTGTACCGTCTACTTCATGAGTGTCCGTGTGCAGTGCCAACAGTTTTTTTCGGTGTCTTCGCGTGTGAACGGCTACGTGTTCTTTGTTTATGTGTCTACTGTTTTTTGTCCCACAATTTTGTTCTGTCTGTTCTGTGTCTCCATTCTTTTCTTTTAAATTGTTACGCTTGTGGCTGAAGAGCAGCGTAGTATGCTGCTGCCAGCCCACCTAATGTAAAGGTGTTTAATTGACAATGAAGAAAACAAAATCGGCCAGCTCTCATTTTTTCCTATTCTCTTATTTGCTTAGTTGCTTAGCTATCTTAAACTGTGGTGCCGCTACACTGAGGACGTATATTGCAAATGCTATTCCGAGATGATGTTGGCACAGAAGAGGAATTCGTGATGGGGCGCATCAAACCATCATAAGACTGATGACCTACCAAAAATCTAGTCATGCAATTTTCCTGGACTTGTTCTGGGATTGCGTATGTAAGATGTCTCAACTCTTGGTAATAAATGTCAGCAGTGATGGTTACACCCCATGGAAGCAATCCGTAGTACACCAGACCATCGCTGTTCCACAGATTGATGGTCACCCGCAGATTTTTGGCTTTTTGGCTTAAAGCATGTGGTACCCATACACCCGATTTTAGAATTGCATGCAAGTGTCTCTCGATCATAGAATGATCACAGTTCATCACATTTGCCACTACTCGAGTACACTGGCGTGGATCATTGTGAGTTAATGCCTTCAATCAATGTTCATCAAACCCCGAAAGTCTCCCTGAATGTGGAGTATCAAAACAATCCTCCTGAAAACGAGGAAACCATTTTCTTGCCATTCTCTGTCCAGTGGCATTACCCTCTGCAGAGAGCAAAAGTTTCTGGATGCCTCCTCTACTGTCAACACTTTATTTAACTCAAACAAAAGAATATGTTGGAAATGTTCTGATTCCTCAACTTGGCATTTTTATTTTCTCGCGTCCACATTTCCACTCACTATGTCAAAATGGCAAAATGTAAACTCAAATAGCAATAGTGAACTACGAAGAAAAAATGACACTCGATAAATAAATTCATAGCAACCGGAATTGCAGCATGCAGAACGAAAACACCACGAACGGAGGCACCAACTTTATACACTCCTGGAAATGGAAAAAAGAAAACATTCACACCGGTGTGTCAGACCCACCATACTTGCTCCGGACACTGCGAGAGGGCTGTACAAGCAATGATCACACGCACGACACAGAGGACACACCAGGAACCGCGGTGTTGGCCGTCGAATGGCGCTAGCTGCGCAGCATTTGTGCACCGCCGCCGTCAGTGTCAGCCAGTTTGCCGTGGCATACGGAGCTCCATCGCAGTCTTTAACAGTGGTAGCAAGCCGCGACAGCGTGGACGTGAACCGTATGTGCAGTTGACGGACTTTGAGCGAGGGCGTATAGTGGGCATGCGGGAGGCCGGGTGGACGTACCGCCGAATTGCTCAACACGTGGGGCGTGAGGTCTCCACAGTACATCGATGTTGTCGCCAGTGGTCGGCAGAAGGTGCACGAGCCCGTCGACCTGAGACCGGACCGCAGCGACGCACGGATGCACGCCAAGACCGTAGGATCCTACGCAGTGCCGTAGGGGACCTCACCGCCACTTCCCAGCAAATTAGGGACACTGTTGCTCCTGGGGTATCGGCGAGGACCATTCGCAACCGTCTCCATGAAGCTGGGCTACGGTCCCGCACACCGTTAGGCCGTCTTCCGTTCACGCCCCAACATCGTGCAGCCCGCCTCCAGTGGTGTCGCGACAGGCGTGAATGGAGGGACGAATGGAGACGTGTCGTCTTCTGCGATGAGAGTCGCTTCTGCCTTGGTGCCAATGATAGTCGTATGCGTGTTTGGCGCCGTGCAGGTGAGCGCCACAATCAGGACTCCATACGACCGAGGCACACAGGGCCAACACCCGGCATCATGGTGTGGGGAGCGATCTCCTACACTGGCCGTACACCTCTGGTGATCGTCGAGGGGACACTGAATAGTGCACGGTACATCCAAACCGTCATCGAACCCATCGTTCTACCATTACTAGACCGGCAAGAGAACTTGCTGTTCCAACAGGACAATGCACGTCCGCATGTATCCCGTGCCACCGAACGTGCTCTAGAAGGTGTAAGTCAACTACCCTGGCCAGCAAGATCTCCGGATCTGTCCCCCATTGAGCATGTTTGGGACTGGATGAAGCGTCGTCTCACGCGGTCTGCACGTCCAGCACGAACGCTGGTCCAACTGAGGCGCCAGGTGGAAATGGAATGGCAAGCCGTTCCACAGGACTACATCCAGCATCTCTACGATCGTCTCCATGGGAGAATAGCAGCCTGCATTGCTGCGAAAGGTGGATATACACTGTACTAGTGCCGACATTATGCATGCTCTGTTGCCTGTGTCTATGTGCCTGTGGTTCTGTCAGTGTGATCATGTGATGTATCTGACCCCAGGAATGTGTCAATAAAGTTTCCCCTTCCTGGGACAATGAATTCACGGTGTTCTTATTTCAATTTCCAGGAGTGTAGTAACACTATCGATCAGCAGGATAAATCTTCCCAACCAAAGCTACAAAAATCAGTTCCAGCAGAATTTAAATTTCGCCACTATATTTTCAGTAACACATACAAGTACGCGCCACTCAAAATCATTAACTATCCTTTGCAATCAATTATTACATTTAAAAGTCACATCTATCATGCTTGGCGCGGTACAAATCATTGCTTGTGCATGTACAGATGCAAACACAAGAGGACGTTTTTACGTTTCTGCGTAATCCTTTCCTTGCTCCATTGGATGCTTTGGAGCTGCCTTATTCTCACACGGCTGTCCGCTGCCAGCTGCTATTGACCAGCTTCCCTGTTCACCGACACTTCGTCAACAGCGGCCCCTCATACTTACCACAGGCTTTCTACAACAATTTTAAGCTTATACTAACAACGTGAAATTCCCCCTTGTGCGGACAATAATTGCCCCTCTCTGCTGCCTCCGTAAATCCCTTCCTGACATGCTTTTCCTTTCGATATCTGGGCATCAAAATATAAGACGCCAGATAAAAGCTGACCGTCACACAACTGGGCGCTTATACGAAACATCACCTCGGTGTCAGCTGAGTAGATACTACTACTATCCGTAGGGGTCAGCAATATTGACTGACTGCCGATGTAAGCTGCCCGACACACCCATCTAGTCTTCAATATTCTTCTATCGCACCACATTTCAAGAGCTTCTATACTCTTCTTGACTAAACCGTTTATCGTCCATGTTTAACATCCGTACAATGCTATAAGGCTTCAGATTAGGTGTTAACAAATTTGCCTTCCTCAGAAACGTTCTTTTGACCTTTGCCAGTTTAGATTTTATATCCTTCGTGCCTCGACTATCAGTTATTTTACTGCTCAATTAACAAAACTCTTCTACTGCATTTAGTTTCTCATTTCCTACTACAGTTCCCTCAACATAGCCTGTTTTAATTAGACTACACTTCATCATCTTTATTTTGTATTTGCTGATGTGCATCTTACGCTCTCCTTTGAAGCCACTGTCCATCCCGTTCAGCTGCTTCTCCAAGTACTTTTCTGTCTCTGACACAATTACAATGTCATCGGCAAACCTCGAAGTTTTATTTTCTTCTCCCTGAACTTTAATTCAAACTCCAAATTTATCTTTATTTTACTTTACTGCTTGCTCAATGTATGGACTGAATAACATCGGTGTTAGGCTACAACCCTGTCTCACTCCCTTCTCAGTCACCGCTTCTCTTTCGTGACCGACTCTTGATAACTGCTGTCCGGCTTCTGTGCAGTCTGTGGACAACCTTTCTTTCCCTTATTTTATTCCTTTTTCCTTCAGAGTTTGAGTGTATCCCAATCAAAATTGTCAAAAGCTTTCACTAAGTGTGCAAATACTATGAACGTTGGTTTGGCTTTTTCAACCTATGTTCTAAGGTAAAACATAGAGTAAGTTCAGACCTAAATGTTTGGCACAGGTTATTTCAGACTATATGTCTACCATTCATATGGGAAAAATTAAAGCGAAATCTTTCCCAGGAAGCTCTGATTTCGCTTATTATACCACTAAGCGCGTTACTCCCAATGTGGGTGGAAGTGAAATATTTTCGGATTCGAAGGGGAAAGTTGGTGATTGAAGTTCTTTGAAAAGATCTCACCACAAAGAAGTCACTATCCTCTTCCTTTTGTATCCCATCTAGTTTTATTCCCATTCCTTCACCCCAATTATTCATGTACAACGAGAAACACCCTTGTTTTAAGGTTTACCACTTCAGCCGGCTTACCTTATCCATGATACTTTCTCGCCTGTATCTCAATGTTACAAAACGAGCTGCTTTTCTTTGATATCCTGTGACGTCCTCTTTCAAGCGTATTGGGTAAAGATCTCATGCCGCATAGCAACATTCAAAGACGAACAAGCGTGCTGTAGGTTGTCTTTTTACTAGATTTGGTGTGCCTTCTAAATGGCAAAAAAATGCAGTCTTTGGTTCACCTTCCTCCTCTGTATGCTGGTTCGAATTTAATTTGTTCTAATTGTAATCCTTAAATATTTAGTTGAATCTGTGTTTTTTAATAATCATTAAGAGGACTTCACACTTTTCGTTGTTTTGAGTCAACTGGCACTTTGTTCACCATACACATATCTTGTCTATTTCATTTTGCAATCTGGTTTGATCTTCTAGTGACATTACTGATTGGTAAACGGCAGAATCATCAGCAGACAATCTAAGAGGGCGTTTATACAAATTAGGAACAGCAGAAGACCTATAATAGTTTCTTGGGTAACTCCAGATAGTTAAGTAATTGGTCACATGTTTCACAGATCATTTGAACGATTTTTTTCTATCGAAACGCTGTGGAATGAGTTTATATGATGCGTATATATGGTTAGTTACATAAGGTGCTAAAATACTGACTACTTAAAAGTCCCTAAACGGCGTACTGACCTGAAATAGACATTAACGAACGTATTATATTTTTAACTTTTGTTTCACTAGATGACTTCCCATCAGTTACTACGAACTTGGAAATTTCTGATGGGGAATCACGAATACAGCCGCACAATGGCACGGTGCTCCATATTACGTAATAAAAGAACTCAGTTGTTCTGGACGGCAGTGTGCATGAGACACACGGGTACCGTCGATAGTTCTCCAGGAAAATGTGACAGAACGGCTTTTGTCTTTATATACGGATAGGATAGGATGAGCAGCAATCTGGGGCTGTTTCCTGATGATGCTGTAGTGTGCAGTAAAATTCCGTCTTTGAATGAGTGTAGGGGGATATAGACAAAAATTTTATTTGGTATGATGGACGACAGTTTGATCTAAATGTAGAAAAATGTGAGTTAATGCACATGAGTAAGAAGACAAACCTGTAATGTTCGAATGCAGTATTAATGGATTGCTCCTTTACACAATCACATCGATTAAACAACTAGGCGTAACGTTGCTAAGCGAATTGAAATGGAACGAGCACCTAAGGTTGGCAGTATGGAAGGTACATGGTGCATTTGGGTTTGTTGGAAGAATCACATGAATGTGTAACCCACACATAAGAAGATTCCCTATAGAACACTAGTGCAATGTATTCTTGATTAGGGGAGAATATTGTGCTTTGAGAATAATGTACCTAATTTGTGTATTGAAAATAGTTTGCCCAGGAACGCGCAGTTTCCTAGTTGGTGTTTCAGTGCAGTTACCGATTTTACAATCGCTTGAAAGATTGAGCACTAGAAACTGCCACAAGCAGTAGCCGTCGCTGTTTGCTGTTTTTGTTGTTGTGGAGACATGAGGTTGCAATTTGTTCAGACTTTGTAAAAAAAATAATTTCTGTTCATTTACGTACTGTATAATACAGGATATTCATAAAGTCCGGAAACACTTTAAATTATTTATTGTATAAGAACTAAACATTGTACAGGTGTCATACATATTGCATTTTGAAGAGAAACTATGAAAGTTTTTTTTCCTACAAACGTTCGATATGCATGACGCACCGATTTCTTTCTAAATCTACATCTATATCAACATGGATACTCTGCAAATCACATTTAGGTGTATGGCAGATGGTTCATCGAACCACCTTCACAATTCTCTATTATTCTGATCTCGTACAGCGCGCGGTAAGAATGAACACCTATCTCTCTCCGTACTAGCTCTGATTTCCCTTATTTTATCGTGGTGATCGTTCATCCCTATGTAGGTTGGTGTCAACAAAATATTTTCGCATTCGGAGGAGAAAGTTGGTGATTGGAATTTAGTGAGAAGATTCCGTCGCAACGAAAAACGCATTTGTTTTAATGATGTCCAGCCCAAATCCTGTATCTTTTCTGTGACACTCTCCCCCATATTTTGCGATAATGAATGTATCTCGTACGCGCTCCACATTCACTTCACTCACACTGGGACATCCGCTTCTCTTTGCCGGGCACAAGCAACCCGTCGTAACGAATTTTTGTACCAGTGGTAAATGGCCTTTCTTGTTGGTGGCTTCTTATCGTACTACTACTTCTAAAATTTTGTTAACTGTTCGGTTACAGTATTTCATAGTAAATAAGATTTTACATATTTTTAAAGCTACTTATGTAACGCGTGGACAGAAAATCCGTACTTCGTCAGTCATGCATCATATAGTCCGATGGAATATGTGATATTTGCAAATCAACTGAGTTTCTTTAAGCTCTTAACCTTTTTATCTGTCTTGGAAATAAAAATTTGTGTTAATATCCAGTAGCTTCTATTTCAAAACGTATTTACCTTGTAAATTTTTGATGATACTGGTACTTAACTTGATGTCAGTTACCGATTGTTGGTGTTATAATGTAACCGATAGACAACTAAGTACTGTATTAACAAGATTTTTTCAGATTGAAAAGCTTCTAAACGTCAGCAGCTTATTTGTTCCTAGGCAAACGACAATGTTGCACCAAGCAATATGTTTTTTTACATTTGGAAAAACTTTTCTTTTCTGGAGTAAGTTTTGTAATTTCAGAAAAATACTGCAGAACACAAAAAGTGAACATCTTTTAAAAATGGTATAAGGAAATGTATTAATCTATTTCAGGGATGGCTAGAGGAGAAAGTCTGTAAAGATTCCTAAATACGACACTCTGCCCTAATGTTGGGGGCTTTGAGATCCCCACCAGGTCGGATTAAAGGAAGACATCAAACCAATTCACAAGCATACCGCTAGATTTGTTACCGCCAGGTTCGATCAACCCGCGAGTATTGTGGAGATGCTTCATGGACTCAAATGGTAATGCCCGGGAGAAAGAAGACGTTCTTTTCGTGAAAACATTTAATGGACTGGCATTTGTGGCTGACTGCAGAACGATTCTACGATTCTACTGCCGCCAATGAAGATTTCGCTTAAGACAGTCGTTGAGCGTTGGACGGGAAAGGGAATGACTATTTACGGTACAAAGTATGCTCCGCCACGTACCGTGTGATGGATTGCGGAGCGTGTGCGTAGATGTAGATTTAGATGTACACAGTTTGATTAGAAGCTGCTTTTGTGAGGAATGGCGACAAAAGCCTTCTACAAATACAGAAACATGAAATCCGCACGAGGAGACCTATGCCACCGCTGAATAAATAAGCATTATTATTATTATTATTATTATTATTATTATTATTTTCTATTATTCCCTTTCAAGAGACCGATTGAACTTGAGTACTCATGATTTCTTCTTCTTTCTTCGTTCTTCCCAAATTCTCTTCATACGTTCACTGTGTTCTCTCTTGCGTTTTTCCGCCCATCTCTTTCCCGTTCTGTTCTCCGTGTCTTCTGGTTTAAGTGTGTGTCTCTTTATGACGTTTCTGAAATGTTCTCTGTTCTTTATGGTGTCTTGTGTGATCCCCAGTTCTTTAATGTCTTCTTCTGTTTCAGCGATCCACTTTGTTTTGTTTTTGCTCTTGTTTACTATCTCAAAGATTTGCCTTGTAAGCCTGCTTTTATTCATCCTGCTGGTTTGTCCATAAAATTTCTTCCTTCTCTGTCTAATGGTGTCTATTATTGTTTCTATGTCTTTGTGAATCTCTGTAGTTAGCCTCTTCATCCAAATTCCTTTCTGAAACACTGGTCCATATATTTTCCTCAGAACTTACTTTCTTGCTTTTCAATCTCTCTGATCTTCGTATGACGATGAATCACTGTAGTTTCTGCAGCATAACGTGCTTCTGGTAGGACTACTGCGTTGTAATGCCTTAGTTTCGCATTGACAGAAATAGATTTCTTATTATAGTGACTCCAAGTGAACTTATATGCTTTTTATAATCTGGAGTTTCTATCTCTATTGGCTACTGAGTTCAGTCCTGTTGGTTGGATTACCTCTCCCAGATATCCGAAGTGGGCAACTTGACACTTTCCCGTATTGAGTAGTAATGGGGAGATTACCTACAGGTTTGTTTTCCATATATTGTGTTTTCTCGTAGGAGATGTGTAGCCCAGTTTTCTGTGAGATTTCGTGTAGTTTTTCAAATGCAAGTTTGGCTTCCTCTCTACTGTTAGAACGGCAAGATCGCCCGCGAAAGCCAGGCACTTTACACTGATTCTCTGCTCTTTTTTTAATCCCAAGCTGAATTCCTTTTATTTCCTTTTCCCATGTCCTCACGATTTTTTCCAGAACCATGTTAAATAGAAGGGGGGACATTCCATCTCCTTGGCAAACACTAGTATGTGTAGGAAATGCTTCTGATGTTTCTCCCATGAATTTATCTTTGGAGGTTGTATCTGTTAATACCAGTTGAATAATTGACCTTGTTTTCCTGTCTCTGTCTCTCTCTCTCTCTCTCTCTCTCTCTCTCTCTCTCTCTCTCTCTCTCTCTCTCTATATATATATATATATATATATATATATATATATATATATATATATATATACACTCCTGGAAATGGAAAAAAGAACACATTGACACCGGTGTGTCAGACCCACCATACTTGCTCCGGACACTGCGAGAGGGCTGTACAAGCAATGATCACACGCACGGCACAGCGGACACACCAGGAACCGCGGTGTTGGCCGTCGAATGGCGCTAGCTGCGCAGCATTTGTGCACCGCCGCCGTCAGTGTCAGCCAGTTTGCCGTGGCATACAGAGCTCCATCGCAGTGTTTAACACTGGTAGCATGCCGCGACAGCGTGGACGTGAACCGTATGTGCAGTTGACGGACTTTGAGCGAGGGCGTATAGTGGGCATGCGGGAGGCCGGGTGGACGTACCGCCGAATTGCTTAACACGTGGGGCCTGAGGTCTCCACAGTACATCGATGTTGTCGCCAGTGGTCGGCGGAAGGTGCACGTGCCCGTCGACCTGGGACCGGACCGCAGCGACGCACGGATGCACGCCAAGACCGTAGGATCCTACGCAGTGCCGTAGGGGACCGGACCGCCACTTCCCAGCAAATTTGGGACACTGTTGCTCCTGGGGTATCGGCGAGGACCATTCGCAACCGTCTCCATGAAGCTGGGCTACGGTCCCGCACACCGTTAGGCCGTCTTCCGCTCACGCCCCAACATCGTGCAGCCCGCCTCCAGTGGTGTCGCGACAGGCGTGAATGGAGGGACGAATGGAGGCGCGTCGTCTTCAGCGATGAGAGTCGCTTCTGCCTTGGTGGCAATGATGGTCGTATGCGTGTTTGGCGCCGTGCAGGTGAGCGTCACAATCAGGACTGCATACGACCGAGGCACACAGGGCCAACACCCGGCATCATGGTGTGGGGAGCTATCTCTTACACTGGCCGTACAGCTCTGGTGATCGTCGAGGGGACACTGAATAGTGCACGGTACGTCCAAACCGTCATTGAACCCATCGTTCTACCATTCCTAGACCGGCAAGGGAACTTGCTGTTCCAACAGGTTAATGCACGTCCGCATTTATCCCGTGCCACCCAACGTGCTCTAGAAGGTGTAAGTCAACTACCCTGGTCAGCAAGATCTCCGGATCTGTCCCCCATTGAGCATGGTTGGGACTGGATGAAGCGTCGTCTCACGCGGTCTGCACGTCCAGCACGAACGCTGGTCCAACTGAGGCGCCAGGTGGAAATGGCATGGCAAGCCGTTCCACAGGACTACATCCAGCGTATCTACGATCGTCTCCATGGGAGAATAGCAGCCTGCATTGCTGCGACAGGTGGATATACACTGTACTAGTGCCGACATTGTGCATGCTCTGTTGCGTGTGTCTATGTGCCTGTGGTTCTGTCAGTGTGATCATGTGATGTATCTGACCCCAGGAATGTGTCAATAAAGTTTCCCCTTCCTGGGACAATGAATTCACGGTGTTCTTATTTCAATTTCCAGGAGTGTATATATATATATATATGTGTGTGTGTGTGTGTGTGTGTGTGTGTGTAAAAGCCTGATTAAACACCTTATGCGAGGCGCGAGACGTACGGGAAGAAAGTCAGTGAGATTCTGGAAGGTACCGACAGGAATGGGGAACTATGCCAACTCCATTCCTGGTTGACCGGTTGAAGATCCACTGCCAGAACAGTTCCGATAAGGTGGTCCTACACGTTCTCCACAGGGTTTTAACCTGGGGAGTTCGTTAGCGAGGGAAGTGCAGTGAACTGATCCTGGTGCTCTCGAAACCACACACTTATACCGTGAGCTGTGTTAGACGTTGCCTTGTCCTGCTGGTACATGGCACCGTGCCGAGGACATACAAACTGCATCTTGGCACGGAAATGGCCCTCAAGGATAGATACACATTTTGATTCATTGTGCCTTTCAGAATGACGAGATGACCCAGGGAATGCCACGAAAACACTCCCCAGACCACAACGCTCCCTCCTGTTTGTAGGGTCTTTGCTTCCAGACATTTCACGCCAATGGAGCATACAACGCGATTGAATTGAAGAGATCACCTGTCGCCACTCAATGCAACACCAGCTGCGGTACTGGCGTGCAAATTTCATCCTACGTCGCCGATGAAAAGCAGTCAGCATACACTCATGCTCATAAATTAAGGATAATGCTGATACATGGTGAAACAACGCTCTGGTGGGCGGTTTTCGGGCTTACATCACCTCGGGGTATGAGCATGCGGTGCATTAGACCTGCGGTCGACGCACGATGGCGCTGGCAGCAGTCCACATACACAGAGATGTGTCGGTGCATGTCAGAGTATGGTGCAGCGAGTAAGTGGGCAGACGTTTTAGGACGTGCTAATGGTGACTGTGTTGAAAATGGCTCAAAGAACACATACTGATGACGTTATGAGGGGTAGAATACTAGGGTGAGTGGAGGCTGGTCAAACACAGCAGGTCGTAGCAAGGGCCCTCCGTGTGCCACAAAGCGTGACCTCAAGATTATGGCAATGATTCCAACACAGTAAACGTGTCCAGGCGCTACAGTACAGGACGTCCACAGTGTACAACATCACAAGAAGACCGATATCCCACCACCAGTGCCCGCAGACGGCCACGGAGTACTGCAGATAGCCTCGCTCGAGACCTTACAGCACCCTCTGGAACGGTTGTCTCCAAACACACAGTCTACAGACGACTGAACAGACATGGTTTATTCGCCCGGAGACCTGCAAGGTGTGAACACTGACCCCTGGTCACAGGAGAGCCCGTAAAGCCTGGTGTCAAGAACACAGTACGTGGTTATTGGAACAGTGGTTCCAGGTTATGTTCACGGACTAGTCTAGGTATAGTCTGAACAGTGATTCTCGCCTGGTTTTCATCTGGCTTGAACCAGGAACAGATATGTCCTTGAAAGGGCGCTGTATGGAGGTCGTGGTTTGATGGTGTGGGGTGGGATTATGATTGGTGCACGTACAGCCCTGCATGTCTTTGACAGGAACTGTAACAAGTCATGTCTATCGGGACCTCATTTTGCACTAGTATGTCCGCCTTTTCAGGAGTGCAGTGGGTCCCACCTTCCTACTGATGGGTGGTAACGCACGGTCCCACCGAGCTGCCATTGTGGAGGAGTACCTTGAAACAGAAGATATCAGGCGAATGGAGTGGCTTGCATGTTCTCCAGACCTAAACCTCATCGAGCACGTCTGGGATGCTCTCAGTCGACTTACCGCTGCACGTCTTCAAACCCCTACGACACTTCAGGAGCTCCGACCGGCATTGGTGCAAGAGGAGGAGGCTATGCCCCATCAGCTACTCGACCACCTGATTCAGAATATGCCAACCCGTTGTGTGGCCTGTGTACTTGTGCATGGTGGCCATATCCCATATTGATTTTGGGGTACATGCGCAGGAAACAGTGGCGTTTTGTAGCACATGTGTTTCGGAACGGCTTTCTCAACTTATCACCAATACCGTGGACTCACAGATCTGTATCGTGTGTGTCCCCTAAGTGCCTATGCTATTATCGCCAGTTTTGTGTAGTGCCACTTTGTGTGGCACCTCATTTTGCAATTATCCTTAATTTATGACTACGAGTGTAGTTGCATGTGCCAGGTGTCTGCTGCGGAGTCGCAGCAACGTTCGCTGAACTGTCGTTGAAGAGGCACTGTTGGTAGCCCCTCGTTTGCTCATCAATTGCACATCTATTCGCCTGTACGCATCTCAACAGCCGTCGTCCACACCTGTAATTTTATGGTCCGTGGTGCAACACAGTTTTGAATAGCGCTGTTTTGCCATGGCCGTTACTGTAACCACGGCGGCACGCTAGCTGTTTACAAACTTAGCCTTCCGTAAATGCTTCCACTCTTCGCCGAAAACCGATGATGTTGCCCCTTTTGAAGTCAGATAAATCGCTCCGTTTTCGCATTACGACAGCGACAGCACTATTTTCCGCGTCCACCGACACGTTTTATATAATCTCTACTATTGGCGCTACGAAGTACTGTCTGAGAGTGGTCATTCCACGTTGACGTTCGCTATAGGCGGTGGTCCCATTAATATGACGTAACCATGATGAAGACTGAAACTTCCTGGCAGATTAAAACTGTGTGCCGGACCGAGACTCGAACTCGGGACCTTTGCCTTTCGCGGGCAAGTGCTCTACCAGCTGAGCTACCCAAGCACGACTCACGCCCCGTCCTCACAGCTTTACTTCTGCCAGTACCTCGGAGGTTCGCAGAAGAGCTTCTGTAAAGTTTGCAAAGTAGGAGACGAGGTACTGGCAGAAGTAAAGCTGTGAGGACGGGGCGTGAGTCGTGCTTGGGTAGCTCAGTTGGTAGAGTACTTTCCCGCGAAAGGCAAAGGTCCCGAGTTCGAGTCTCGGTCCTACACGCAGTTTTAATCTGCCAGGAAGTTTCATATCAGCACACACTCAGCTGCAGAGTGAATATCTCATTCTGGATGATGAAAACTATTTAAATTTCACGCCACTTACATAAGAGGATGCAAATGAAGTTTGTTTGAAGACACGATTTAACGGTCGTGAACGTAACCTTTGAGACTGGACACGGTGAGTTGATGTTAGTCAAGAATGCCTTTAAGGCGACGAAGACGCCACTATCAGTTTGACGGAGGTCGTGTAATAGGGCGGCGACAAACTAAATGTTTGTTTTGCCTTACTGCAGGAAGGCTTGGCAAGCATGAAGCCATTGTAGGGCCTACATGATTACTGGCAGGGGTATTGACAGATGTGAAAATTACCGAACAATCAGTTTAATAAGTAACAGCTGCAAAATACTAACGCGAATTCTTTACAGACGAATGGAAAAACTGATAGAAGGGGACCTTGGGGAAGATCAGTTTGGATTCCGCAGAAATGTTGGAACACGCGAGGCAATACTAACCTTACGAATGATCTTAGAAGAAAGATTAAGAAAAGACAAACCTACGTTTCTAGCATTTTTAGACTTAGAGAAAGCTTTTGACAATGTTAAATGGAATACTCTCTTTCAAATTCTGAAGGTGGCAGGGCTAAAATACAGGGAGCGTAAGGCTATTTACAATTTGTACAGAAACCAGATGGCAGTTATAAGAGTCGAGGGGCATGAAAGGGAAGCAGTGGTTGGGCAGGAAGTGAGACAGGGTTGTAGCCTCTCCCCGATGTTATTCAATCTGTATATTGAGCAAGCAGTAAAGGAAACAAAAGGCAAATTCGGAGTAGGTATTAAAATCCATGGAGAAGAAATAAATAATAATTCGCCGATGACATTGTAATTCTGTCAGAGACAGCAAAGGACTTACAAGAGCAGTTGAACTGAATGGACAGTGTCTTGAAAGGAGGATATGAGATGAACATCAAGAAAAGCAAAACGAGGATAATGGAATGTAGTCAAATTAAATCGGGTGATGCTGAGGGAATTAGATTAGGAAATGAAACACTTAAAGTAGTAAAGGAGTTTTGCTACTTGGGGAGTAAAATAACTAATGATGGTCGAAGTAGAGAGGACATAAAATATAGACTGGCAATGGCAAGGAAAGCGTTTCTGAAGAAGAGGAATTTGTTAACATCGAGCATAGATTTAAGTGTTAGGAAATCGTTTCTGAAAGTATTTGTATGGAGTGTAGCCATGTATGGAAGTGAAACATGGACGATAAATAATTTGGACAAGAAGAGAATAGAAGCTTTCGAAATTTGGTGCTACAGGAGAGAGCTGAAGATTAGATGGCTAGATCACATCACTAATGAGGAACTATTGAATAGAATTAGGGAGAAGAGGAGTTTGTGGCACAACTTGACAAAAAGAAGGGACTGGTTGGTAGGACATGTTTTGAGGCATCAAGGGAGCACAAATTTAGCATTGGAGGGCAGCGTGGAGGGTAAAAATCGTTGAGGGAGACCAAGAGATGAATACGCTAAGCAGATTCAGAAGGATGTAGGTTGCAGTAGGTACTGGGAGATGAAGAAGCTTGCACAGGATAGAGTAGCGTGGAGAGCTGCATCAAACCAGTCTCAGGACTGAAGACCACAACAACAGGTTCAGAATAAAACGAGTGAGACTGACAACACAAAACGGAGAGAAAGTAAAACCACAAGAACGACGGAAGGGCGACAGACACTTAAATGCACCAAAGTGGAGAAGAAAACCACAGAAACGAAAGAAACAGGTAGAAGAGATTCCAGCGACGAAACAGATTACCGTGGCTGGTTGACCACGAGAATAAAAAGGAGAAGCCGGCCACTCTGCAACATATTAAAACCTCCACCCTAAAAGCACTAGGGTGGAGGACACAGACGGGGAAAGGACATGCGATAAAATTTAGATCAAATTACTAAACCCAGCCTCACGAATAAAACGATGAGGCGTTGTCAGATAAAAATTAGCAGCAAAAAGTCCGGTAGCCGAAGATTTCGTCGCAGGGCAGTTACAGTGAGACAGTGCACCAGAATACGGGCCACTGTCAACGGGGCGCAACACCGACACTGGCGTAGGTCTTGGCGGCAGAGGAAGTAGCCGTGGGCCGCCCAGGCGAGTACCTGCGAAAGGCCCGCATGGAGAACTGCCAACATTCGTAGTCTCCTTAACGGCACGCAATTTGTTGTGCATATTGTCACCATGCCATTCTGTCTCCCAAAGCCGAAAAACCTGGAGGTTTAAAAACGAATGCAGGTCAGTTATTGGAATGCCGATCTCCATAACCGGTTTCTGTGTATCCAGCCTGTCAGCAAGTTTAATTCCTGGGATTACGACATGGCCTGGGGTCCAGACAAACACCACTGAACGACGAGACCGTTCCAGGGCATAGATGAACTCCTGGATGGTCGCTACCAAAGGATGACGAGGGTAGCAATGGTCGATGCTTGTAGGCTGCTCAAGGAGTCAGTACACAGAAGAAACGACTCCCCAGGGCATGAACGGATGTCCTCAAGAGCACGAGATGTAGCCATCAGCTCTGCACTGAAAATACTGCAGCCATCGGGCAAGAAATGCTGTTCAATATGTTCTCCATGGACATACGCGAAGCCGACGTGACCATCAGCCATCGAGCCGTCGGTGTAAACCATTTCATGGCCTCAATACATGTCAAGAAGTGACAGTGGAGAGCCACACGGTGAAATGTGTCCTTTGGGCCATGTGAAAGTTCCAGGTGAAGCCGCGGCCTTGGTGTACTCCAAGGAGGTGTACGCGAATGGACCTCTAGTATAGGTGGTAAAGGCAAGGACTCCAGTTCAGACAGAAGGTATCGGACGAGAACTGCAATTGTAAGCTCTCACCTGGGCCACCGATGCCGGAGATGAACTGCCGTGGGTAGGAAGAGGAGACTGTAATTCGGATGCGCTGGAGAACTACGAATGTGTGCAACGTAACTGGCCAGCAGTTGCGCACGCCTGACCTGCAACGGAGGGACTCCAACCTCCGCCAGGACGGTGGTCACCATTCTCTTCCTAAAAGCTCCCGTCGCTAGTCGAACGCCACAGTGGTGTACTGGGTCGAGTAAACGCAACGCTGAGGGCGCCGCTGAAACATAAACCAGACTCCTATAGTCAAGGCGGGATTGAACAAGGGTTCTGTAGAGTGGCAGCAGCTTGGAGCGATCTGCACCCCAGTTTGTGCTGCTCAGGCAGCGGAGGGCATGAATGTGCTGCCAGCACTTCCGCTTAAGCTGATGAAGGTGAGGAAGCCAAGTCAACTTGGCCTCGAAAACCAGTCCTAAAAATCGATATGTCTCCACTACAGTGAGCGGATGATCAGTAAGGTAAAATTCTGGTTCCGGATGAACGGTACGACGCCTACAGAAGCGCATAACACACGACTTTGCGGCCGAAACTGGAAGCTGTGCCAGAGCCCATGACTGCGCTTTGTGGATGGCTCCCTGTAGGCGCCGCTCAGCAACACCAGTACTGTACTGGATGAGCAGTAAGAAGTGCAGAAGTCGTCTGCATACAGAGAGGGTAAGACAGACGGCCCTACAAGTGCTGCGAGACAGTTAATGGCCATTAAAAATAGAGAAACACTCAATACAGAGCCCTGCGGGACCCTGTTCTCCTAGATATGGGGGAAAGTATGGGAGGCACCAACTTGGACATGGAAAGTTCGAAGCGACAGGTTGTGTCATACGATTTTAGTAAATCAGAAAATACGGCAACAAGGTGTTGGCGTCTGGGAAAGGCTGTTCGAGTGCCAGACTCGAGGGACACAAGATTATTAGTGGTAGAGAGACGCAGGCGGAAACCGCCCTGGCACAGAGCTACTAGGTCACGTGACTCCAGGACCCAACCCAACTGCTGACCCACCATACATTCCAGCAGCTTACAAAGAACGTTGGTGAGGCTGATGGGCCGATAGCTATCCACATCAAGCTGGTTTTTACCGCGTTTGAGCGATGCTCTCCCGCCGGTGTGGTGGAAAGACTCCATCGCATCAGATCCAGTTGTCTCTTCCATCCGCCGTTTGAGAGTGCGAAAGGCTGGGGGGGGGGGGGGGAGGGGAGGGGCGGTAATTCTCCGACGCAGAGGTGCGAGCATAGTGCTCAGCAAAGTGCTCGACAATCGCGTTTGCGTCGGTAGATAACAGGCCACTTATGTTAACAGCGGAAACACCTGTTGGGGTCTAGTACCCAAAAACTCTTTTGATCTTTGCCCAGACTTGGGCAGATGACTATGTCAGCCAATGGTCGAGACGTATCTCTCTCAAAACTCCTGTTTCCGTCGTTTGATAAGCGGGCGAACGCGGACACGGAGCGGCTTAAAGGCTGTGAGTTTCTCCAGGGAAGGGTGCCGATTATGCCGCTGTAGAGCTCGCCGACGCTCCTCAATTGCCTCAGCGACGTCCAGCGACCACCAAAGGATTGTCTTTCGCCGGGTGCACCCTAAAGAATGAGGGATCGTGTTTATCGCTGCAGAAACGGTAGTTGTAATTACCTCCTCAACCACCACATCGATGGTACTATGTGGGAGAGACTGAACGGTGGCAAAAGAGGTGAACGCTTCCCAGTCTCCTTGTTTGAAGCCTGTAAGAGGTCCATAATTAGAGAACTTGTTGCTAGCGCACTCGACCTGATGTAATTTCGATGTACTGCTCACGCGCTGCCTGCGATATGTAAGCTAGAAGAGAATCTGAGACCAAAGAGTAGTATTGACTGCAGTAGGAACTGTGTAGCAGTAGGAATAAGTTGTTGCTACCGACCTGTCGTGTCTGGTGTATCGTGTTGGCTGGGCCGGTCGTGTGCAGCGATGGCGGAGCCTGAGCGTTGTAGGATAAGGTAAAATCAGCCTCGCGCATATATAGTATTGTTACATCGAGTCCCATGTAAATGTTTAAAAAATCTGTTAATAATAATCTTTCTCATAAAAAGTAACTTTTGACATTTATCTCAATTTAAAGAATTCACTAATTTCTCCAATCCTTGGCAATCCCGATTATTGAAAAGAAAAGTCATTTCTTTCCTTTTTTATAAGACAAATCTATCGGCCAGCATTGCACTTAGCTGCGCCAGGAAAATTTCTTATAGGAGCAGATATATACGCGTTATCCGGCATACTAATTAAGGTAAGATTTTTCAGTTTATGCAGAATGATGTATCAGGGCCATGACGCAGCATTGCTGACGTCCAAAATTTACCAGGGTAAATTGACTGTCAATTATTGAAAGGTTATAGGTTTGTCACATTGTATTATATTTCACTGTTGGGTGGTTACGCTAAATGAGAGTGTTATTCATATTATTTTATATTTTGTGGGGAGGTTACACTTGGCGACAACCGGCCAGGATCGTATTTTTGTGAATTTCTGAGAAGTGGTCAGCTATATATCTGCTCTTATTTAACTAATATTAAAAGTAGTTTGCATCTGGCGCAACGCATTTACTAATTTGTCACTTTTTCTTTCACAGATCATCGGCAATTTATTGCTCTTTGTTGTAACTGTATTTGTTCCATTTTTGCTTTGTCTTTGTTTGATTTTGTGCTTAACTTTGAGTTGTGAAAATACCGCCCAAAACTGCTACCAGTGCATCACGATGTGCAAGGAGTGAAAAAGCTGACTCGAATAATTTGACTGATAATACTAGCGATACTCAGTGTAATAGTGATAATCCTCTAATTACAGATAATCAGTGTGTACCGATCACTAGTAATGATTTTAATGCTAATGATGAGCAAAGAAATTCAATTGTGTCCTCTGTTAATTTAACGACAATTGTTGACGCGGCACGTTCCGTTACAATGAAAGCTGCCCAGTTGAACACACCTGATTTGCAAAATTTACACAGTGAACAGATAAATTTTTCTCACGAAGATGAACAATGTAGTCAAAATACGTCAGATTTATTTGATTCCGAGGTAGTGACCCACAGTGCACGTCCAATTAGCAAACCTCTTCGTGAATCAGACAATGACCAAATGGTTTCACAAAACATGACAAATGCAGATACACCATCACACAGTACAGAGAATAGAATCGGTAATTTTGGCTTGGATCAAGTTGTAGCATTACTGCTACAATTCAATGAAAAACAAGACAACAATTACAAACAACTTAATGAAAAACTAGACAACAATTTCAAACAGTCCAATGAAAAACACGACAGGTCGATCAAAGAAATTACTGAGAACTTTAAACATATTAATGAACAGATTGCAGCCGTTGCCGTACAATGTCCTTATACTAAAGAATAATTACGTGAGGAAATTAAGGCTTGTGCTAGGAATAGTAGTGAAGAAATTAGATCTGTGACACAAGAATTAAGTAATACACATGCAGCCACAACTAAATTACTTAGAGATGAAATTAGCGCAGTCGCTAAACAATGTTCTGAAAACGCAACACAGTTACGCGACGAGTTTAAATTAATGTCAGCAGAACTTTCACGCACACTGGATGCGAGAGTAGACAAGAAATTCGAACAACAGAACAGCGTAATTGACGAACGTTTTAATCACCACCTACAAAACAGTGAAACGCGTTACCGTTAATTCATATAGGAACAGAACAAAGTAAAGAAACAAGTCATGGAAACATTTACTGCACAGAGACAGGAAGATAAGCGTAAATTATTTACGAAAGCAAAAACATACGTAGACAATAACATTGCTACAGTATCAGACGAAATTAAACAGTTGAACACCGAATTGCATGATCAAATCTCCGATCTTAAAACAAAAACAGACACACACACAGTAAACTTTCAGACAGTGACCAACAGACTTGAACAACTGGAATTAATACAGGACCCAGATGCCAGTATCAGTTGCAAAGCGATTTAGAAAAGATTGCTGTATCGTGTGTCAGGTGGCAGTTGACGCTAAATAACGAAAAGTGTGAGATGATCCACATGAGTTCCAAAAGAAATCCGTTGGAATTCTATTACTCGATAAATAGTACAATTCTCAAGGCTGTCAATTCAACTAAGTACCTGGGTGTTAAAATTACGAACAACTTCAGTTGGAAGGACCACATAGATAATATTGTGGGGAAGGCGAGTCAAAGGTTGCGTTTCATTGGCAGGACACTTAGAAGATGCAACAAGTCCACTAAAGAGACAGCTTACACTACACTCCTTCGTCCTCTGTTAGAATATTGCTGCGCGGTGTGGGATCCTTACCAGGTGGGATTGACGGAGGACATCGAAAGGGTGCAAAAAAGGGCAGCTCGTTTTGTATTATCACGTTATAGGGGAGAGAGTGTGGCAGATATGATACACGAGTTGGGATGGAAGTCATTACAGCATAGACGTTTTTCGTCGCGGCGAGACCTTTTTACGAAATTTCAGTCACCAACTTTCTCTTCCGAATGCGAAAATATTTTGTTGGGCCCAACCTACATAGGTAGGAATGATCATCAAAATAAAATACGAGAAATCAGATCTCGAACAGAAAGGTTTAGGTGTTCGTTTTTCCCGCTCGCTGTTCGGGAGTGGAATAGTAGAGAGATAGTATGATTGTGGTTCGATGAACCCTCTGCCAAGCACTTAAATGTGAATTGCAGAGTAGTCATGTAGATGTAGATGTATTAAAGCAGACGATAAGAAATTAAACGAAACCACACGTAAAATCCAAAAACAAATTAATGCTTGTGACACTAAAAATGATCAGGTTAAAGCATTGACTGAAAAATTTGATAAATTGGCCAGTCGTATTGAAGTTATAGAAAATAACAATGACACCAAATCGGACGATACCCGAATTCCAAAATTTACAGCAGACGATTAGTGAGATAGGTTCGTCCAATAATACATTACGTAGAAAATTGTCATCTTTACAGCACGAATTGACGGAGATGAAAAATATTTCAGCCTTCAACACATCACAGCATACGCCACTTTCCGAACATTTCTCACACTCACACAGCCAGTATAATTTAGGTAGTTTACAGAGAGTACGTGACTTGGATTCCGGGCAGACACAGACAAAGGAATTATTATACAATCCTGAACCAGTTCATATATTCAGAGACGATAACGTTGATTATAAGCAATTTTTATCCGTGAAAAAATCTAAGGTGTTTAATAATGACAGAACACAGATTCACGCTTTGGACTGGATACGAAAATTTGCTTTTGTATTTTCACCAGCTTTGCCTGTAATGCAGAAACTAGAATTGGACTGGATGCAACAACTTCTTTTTGAATTTTCACCGGCATTGCCTGTAACGCAGAAACTAAAATTTATTTGCAGCGCGTAAGAGCCCTCAGGGGATTCATTACACTTCGATGAATATGTGCCGTAGCGTGCACAGGGTCCCGAGCCGTAGTAGTGCTATTTCATCTTTAGTTTTCTGCACTTCTGCCTTCTCTTCTACTATCCTTTATATCTATCAAAAAAAGCTCTTCAACTATCCGTCTATCTAGGATTAAGAATAAGTAAAGAAAACCTGATATGACAAGTTTTACCGAAAGTGACAGTTTTCTTTTGACACTCCCGAAATGGCAAGAACTACCAGCATAATTTTAATAAGTCAGAATTTTTATCATCAGTATGTGTAAAATTATCAGCAATCGCAAACACATTTTGGGAACAATACAGGGTTTTCACCGCAACAGCATCAAAAGCAGCCGGTTAGCGTACCAAAGCAGCAATGCAGTCTGCAAGGTCAACCAAGATTTAATGTTTCGCCGCCTACACGTATAGCGTCGGCTCCACCAAATAGTAACGCACAGCAACAAGGAAATCACTACGTACAGAAAACACACCATTTCAACTCATATAGCAATGCGCCGTATAGCAATGATTGTCATGACAGACTTTAAAGTAATGAGCACAATTTTCAGCTTAACAGTCGGTCTTACCAGCAGCAGAATCAACAACAACAACAACAAATTATTATGAACTAACCAGACAATCGGTATCATCCCGCACCTAATACGTCAGGAAGAAATAACAGAACAGTACAAATAGTCGAAATGCCACAACATCCTCCCGCAAATAACAGCACGCCAGAAAGAATTTGACTAGATACAGTACAGGTTGCATCTTCCAACAACGTAAGCACTATTTTTGACACGCAGAATGTTATTCACGAGAATGTTATTACTTTTGACGACATCCGAGACACTCTTTTGCATGAAAAACCAGTTATTCAAAAAACCATTTCCCATCCTGTCATTGAAGTAAAGATTGGATCATCCACATTTTCGGCAGTAATCGACTCTAGATCACCTATGTCAGTTATAAATGAGGAAACTTTCAACGCTTGTAACAAAGAGAATACTTATCCTACATTATCATTAGGCAAAACTAAAGTAAAAGGAGCAGTATCTGGTAAAGGAGTAGATGTAAAATTACAGACACACTTATCATTTTGTATTGCAGGTCATACGTTCCACTCAAATTTTTGGATTGTTCCCTTATTGACAACAGATGCTATTTTAGGTACGAATTTTTTGGTCAGATACGTATGTTCACAACTACAATACACCAGACGAAGCCGACTATGACGTTATGCAAATGATTTCTGATAAAGTTAAACAGAGCAGCGCAAATACAGACGACGAACGTACGCAACTACGCAAAATTCTTTGACAGAAAGCTCCAGTTTTTGACAACGTCCCTGGTACTATGTCCGGTTTCATGTATGAATTTCAAGTTAAACAGCACGACACATTTAAAGCTAAACGTTATCCCATTCCGTATATTCACAGAGAACAAGTTAAGAAAGAATTGCAAACTATGCCTGACCAAGGTATTATTGAACCAGCAGTTAGTCCGTACCCGCTCCATATTGTGAAGAAAAAGGATTACTCACTTCGACTCGCACTTGATTCGCGTTACATCAATGACATTGTTATTAATGAAACAGATCGCCCACAAACACTAAAAGAACTTCTACAGAAATTTCATGGTACTGCTATTTATTCCACATTAGATTTGAAGTCGGGATTTTGGCAAGTTCTGCTCCACCCGAACTGCAGAAAGTACACAGCATTTCTCTGTTTTGGTGACTGTTATCAATTTTGCAAATTACCGTTTGGTTTAACAATTTCTTCAGCAGCGTTTATTCGCGGTTTCAATAATATACTTCCGACAGAACTTAAAGACAGAATCACAACGTATGTAGACGACATTCTTATTGCAGAAGCTAACTGGTCTGAACACAATTTGATTCTGGAACAACTGTTGCAAACTTTTCGTGCACAAGGACTCACAGTTAATCTTAACAAATCGCACTTTGGCAGAATTTCCATAAAATTTCTTGGACATGTAATTTCAGCAGAAGGCATTGCGCCTGACCCGGAAAAACTTCTAAGCTTTACGTGATATTACTGTTCCAACGACGAAGAAACAACTACGCAGCTTTCTGGGATTAATTAACTTTTTCCGTAAATTTATTCATTACTCTGGTTTAGACACCCCTAGATTATGCCAACTGACGGGTAAAAACACTATCTGGTCCTGGGATAGTCAAGCACAGTCTGAATTTGTCAATCTGAAACAAGCTTTGTTGAATGCACCACTTTTATCACACCCAGATCTCACTAGAAATTTTTCCATTGCCACCGACAGTTTTAACACAGCTTTAGGCGTACACATTTTTCAGGAAATTGAAGAAGACGGTAATACAGTAATTAAAAATATCGCTTTTGCAAGTCGCGTTCTGTCACCTGCTGAACGCAATTATTCTGTTACAGAACTTGAAACATTATGTGTTGTATGGGCATTTACCCGATTTAGGCATTTTCTTTATGGAAGACATACTACCGTTTACACAGACCATAGAGCTATCCAGTTTTTACTTTCCGCTAAATTTACACATGGCAGATTAAGCAGATGGAAACTGTATTTACAGGAATTTAATTTTACAATTATTCACATTCCCGAAACACAAAATACTGTAGCAGACCACTATCCCGTTCTCTCTGCAACAATCAGCAAGACATCGCAACCAACTTCTGCCAAGAAAATTCTAGCGTCATGTATATTCAACAAGTCGCATTTGAAAACTTCATTTCATCGTCATTACGAGACATAGCACAAGAGCAGAGTACAGACAACATATGGAAAGAAATTAAACACCTTTGGCAAGATAAGAATAACGTTACCATTAGAAACCATTACACGGTACGCAATAACATTCTGTTTCGCCGCTCTCACCCTGGCGGCAACAACTGGTTATTATGCATTTCTGACGAACTTGTTAACAAATTAATTTGGCATACTCATTTAAGTTACGCACATTATGGAGCCAGAAAATGTTTTCTTATACTGAGACAGAACTGTTATTTTGCCAACATGGAGAAACGTATTCGACGAGTTTTAGCGTCATGTAAAATGTGCCAGAAAGCTAAATCAGACACGACTTCACATGTGCCTCCGTTACATCCCATTGTACCTGTTAAATTGAGACACATGGTCACTGTAGACAATTTTGGACCGATTCCCAGAACTAATAGAGGTTTTTGCTACATCTTTGTCGCTGTTGAACTCACTTCGAAATTTGTTACCTTCACTCCGTTGCGCAAAGCTACTGCTAAATCTATTTCGAATGCATTTGTAAAACATTTTTTATTTCATGTAGGGCATGTATTGAAAGTAATTTCCGACAATGGACCACAATTTCGATCTGCGATATGGACACGTATGTTACGAGCTAGAAACATTTCTCCGATCTATATATCCAAGTATCACGCTTCTTCGAACCCTTGTGAACGACTGATGAAAGAAATTGGTAAACTGTGTAGAATGTACTGCCATAAAAGACATATTGATTGGGATACACACATACTCTCATTCCAGGATGTAATTAACTCCATACCAAATGAATCCACTATGCTATCTCCGACTGTTCAATTGAATAATGTTGAACCACCTAACAAAATCAAAGAATTAGTATCCTTTCCTACATCTCGTCGACTACGCCACCATGAAGTAATTGAGATTGCACTCAACAACATCAAACGTGCCGCAGAGCGCCGGAGAAGACAGCAAAAACAGGTTTGTACACACCGTGACTTTCACATTGGACAGAAGATATTAGTACGCACACACTATTTATCCAACAGAGGAAAGAGTAGATGCAGTAAATTTGAACTTCTATACGCAGGTCCATACAGAATTCGCAGCATTCCTCATCCCAATGTGGTACATGTTGAAACTTTGAGAACCAGAAAAAGCAAAGGCAATCGCCATATTTCCAATATTAAACCCTTTATTGAATGAACATACTTTACGATCTATCACACTGTACCGCCATTTCCTGATATTTGTATGACCACTCACGCAATTATATTTATGTGACTATTTACTGATGATTATCATATTTTTCCTGGCAAGTGCCCGGCAAGGTAAGGTTAGCAGGTCGCTTTTCTTGTCGTTATATATCAGACCGTGCACATTTTCGATTTTTTTTTGTGTATGTATGATTGTTTTCCTGTCGAAAGTAGAATTTTTGTCTGTATGCACTATGAAATGTTTAAGATGTAACAAACACCAGTTGACATTGACATTTTGCATTATGTTATCTCAACATCTTGACTATTTTACATTTTTTGCTACTACATTATGATACTGTGTGTACATTTTTTGCACTTGAAAACTGTCTATGTTTTTAACCTAATACGTTTTCTGTCATGCTATGCTGTATGCTTAATTATATTACTATAAACAAGTTTTTATTTAATGGGTATGTGATTAAATGCAAGATATTAATCCATATTCATCATTTTTCAGAAAGCAATACCGAGTAAAAGAAATGAATTAAACAACCACAGTGGTTTACTATGAAATGGAAATTTTACCATCAGAATGAAGGAAAGAAAATGCAATATCTTGTCATGAAGAGTAAATGGATCAGAATTAACAAGCATTAACCAGAATATACTGTACACATCGTATGATAGCAGTCTTGACTAATTATTTTTCTTTCAGAATACGAGGCGATTATTGCAGACTGTCAGACAGAACTACAGATGTTAATTTTAGTGATGAAATATGCTAGAAGTAAGAAACTCTATACCATATGAAGTAATGAATGATAATGAATAGTTGTATGAAGTAAATGGTAATATGAATATGCATAATGAAGTGTCTATTTTTTTCAGATGATAATAAATGATGATGAATAGTTATATGAAGAATATGCTAATATGAATAATGAAGTTTTTCTTTGCAGATGATGATAAGAAAAGCTATGTAGTTATTGAAGTATTTGTTGCAGTTCCTTTTGACAGTATGTCTTGTGTCGCATAGTATAATGACGGAATGTTTTGGAAAAGACAGCTAGAGTACATACATATTAAGTACACGTTTCATTACCTGTTAATTCGAAGTTCACTATTTTTCAGCATAATATGCATTTCTTCTTTCAGCTCAATAATCAATTTTGTATTTTTTCCAGGAGAAGCTTTTCATGATATTAATATGCTATAAGTAGTTAGTTATTAAACTGTTCTAGTACTTGCATTTTGTTACCCAGTTGTGTCTATCATTTATGAATGTGATCACATATACTGTGCTTGTTTCATAACCTTGCTACAGCTGACTCATGATGAATGACGTTAATAATCCTTATTTCCAGCAATAAGTCAAAAGCAAATATTTTCATGCCCCAGCAATTAATTATCGATACCAGTGCAATGCATTGCTTTAAAAAATAAAAAAAATTATTACCAGTCCCAACTATTACCAGTATACAACTAAATAATGCTACCAGGTTAAGATATATTTTTAGTCCTAAAGATAATGCAAATTTTCTGTGTATTGATTCCATTATGTCTATGTATTATTGGACTACCGACCTTGAGTAATAGTTCCACTGTCTTACATTTTAAATATGTCTTATGTCACTTACGTGATATTGTATATAAACACCAGTAACTCAATGCTACACTCAATAGCTCCTGTTTTAAATGATGACTTGTGAATAACACTGAATAGTGTTTTGTAACACTATATGAATACTTTGTAACTAGCCAATGAATGTCAGTAACTCAATAGCTCCTGTTTTAAATGATGACTTGTGAATAACACTGAATAATGTTTTGTAACTATCCAATGAATGTCAGTAACTCAATAGCTCCTGTTGTAAATGATGATTTGTGAATAACACTGAATAGTGTTTTGTAACACTATATGAATATTTTGTAACTATCCAATGAATGTCAGTAACTCAATAGCTACTATTTTAAATGATGACTTGTGAATAACACTGAATAATGTTTTGTAACACTATATGAATAAACTTCCTGGCAGATTAAAACTGTTTGCCCGACCGAGACTCGAACACGGGACCTTTGCCTTTCGCGGGCAAGTGCTCTACCAACTGAGCCACCGAAGCACGACTCACGTCCGGTACTCACAGCTTTACTTCTGCCAGTATGTGCCAGCTGTGAGTACCGGACGTGAGTCGTGCTTCGGTGGCTCAGTTGGTAGAGCACTTGCCCGCGAAAGGCAAAGGTCCCGTGTTCGAGTCTCGGTCGGGCAAACAGTTTTAATCTGCCAGGAAGTTTCATATCAGCGCACACTCCGCTGCAGAGTGAAAATCTCATTCTGGACTATATGAATACTTTGTAACTGGCCAATGAATGCCACTGATTCAATCATATGAGTTATGAATAGTGTTTCGTAATACTCAATACTGTTCATATCGGTTGATACACTAGTGTAATTCTATGATGACTAGCATAAGACTTAATGTGTCCTTCACCTTCTGACCTAATTACTGCAATATCCGTTTATCCTGTCCATCCTCATGATCATGGAGCACTATATTGGTTTTTGCACTAATTCTACGTTGCTGTAAGAGTATGGATTCTAGAAGAATATGGTGTTGACATATCAAGCTGTCCACCACCTTGAACGATGGAGATGTTATTATGGTCCCACTGTTTGGTGTACCTAATGTACTACCAAAATGATAACATTGAATATTAATACAACATTGCAGTGTCTTGGCTACACTAATAAATACTTCAGGGAAGAGAACTTCAGATTGTCTCACTTGGTGTGTGCTTCTGTAGAAAGATATGGACTTTTAGTGCAGCTACGTGCAACCTATTGTGCTACAACCATGATGCAATCCTTCCCATTCCTTTCCTAGTTCCTGTCAAATAGTAAAGGCTTATACAGTGCATTTAAATTCTTGTAAAATGATATGTTTTGTACTCAGTGCGTGTGCACTCTATTTTGTTAATATATTTTGTTCTCATTGCGTATATACTTTGTCATTTCTGAATATGTTTTGTACTCAGTGCATGTGCACTCTATTAAATTTCTTAATATGTTCTGCACTTATCAATGATGTATATACTCTGTGATTGTAGCCTTAGTAAACTAAATAGATTATAGAAAAATTTGTTGCTCATGGCAAGTCCAATTGACTCACCATCGCTGCCAAATTTTTGCCCCCTTGTGGAGGATTATGTAAGAGGTCCATAATTAGAGAACTTGTTGTTAGCGCACTCGACCTGATGTAATTTCGATGTACTGCTCACGCGCTGCCTGCGATATGTAAGCTAGAAGAGAATCTGAGACCAAAGAGTAGTATTGACTGCAGTAGGAACTGTGTAGCAGTAGGAGTAAGTTGTTGCTACCGACCTGTCGTGTCTGGTGTATCGTGTTGGCTGGGCCGGTCGTGTGCAGCGATGGCGGAGCCTGAGCGTTGTAGGATAAGGTAAAAGCAGCCTCGCGCATATATAGTATTGTTACATCAAGTCCCATGTAAATGTTTAAAAAATCTGTTAATAATAATCTTTCTCATAAAAAAGTAACTTTTGACATCTCAATTTAAAGAATTCACTAATTTCTCCAATCCTTGGCAATCTCGATTACTGAAAATAAAAGTCAGTTCTTTCCTTTTTTATAAGACAAATCTATCGGCCAGCATTGCACTTAGCTGCGCCAGGAAAATTTCTTATAGGAGCAGATATATACGCGTTGTCCGGCGATCTAATTAAGGTAAGATTTTTCAGTTTATGCAGAATGATGTATCAGGGCCATGACGCAGCATTGCTGACGTCCAAAATTTACCAGGGTAAATTGACTGTCAATTATTGAAAGGTTATAGGTTTGTCACATTGTATTATATTTTCGCTGTTGGGTGGTTACGCTAAATGAGAGTATTATTCATATTATTTTATATTTTGTCGGGAGGTTACAAGCCCATATGGGCATGCGACCTTGGGCCTGATGCTGGGGCAGTGACAGGGAGATTGGGAAGAGGTCACTACCACACAGGTCGTGATGTGCTCTCCAGTGGATAGATAGGTCAGGACTGCAAACCCAGAGATCAGTGACTGAATATGTGCCATGTGCCACTCTGAACTGTGTGGAGGCACCTGTATTTAAGAGGCAGAGGTCGAGTTGTGACAGTAAATTTTCAACATCTCTGCCTCGGCCAGTAAGCGCTTATGAGCGTTAAAATCTACCGAAAGTAGGAAAGGTTTAGGGAGTTGATCAATCAGCGCAGCCAATGCGTTCATGGGTAGTGCACCATCTGGAAGAAGATGTTCGTTCAAGACAGTTACTTCCTGCGTTGTCCTTGTCCTGACAGCCACGGGTTCAAGAGGGGTTTGAAGGGGCACAGTTTCACTGTATGCTGAGTTCAGGACATAGACACAAATTCCACCTGACACTATGTTATAGTCACTACTGTTCTTGTAAAATCCCCTATAGCTGTGGAGAGCAGGGGTCCACATTTCCAGGAACCAGGTATCCTGAAGAGCAATGCAGAAAGTAGGTGTACAGCTTAAGAGTTGCTGTAGCTCAACCAGGTGGTGGAAAAATCCGCCACAATTCCACTGGAGGATGACGTTATCGTGAGGCTGGGAAGGCATAAAGTGTGCAAGGAGGCAGGTTATGCTCAGTCACCTGCTGCCACCGACTGGTGATGCTAAGATCTCCACCGCATCCTCAGATGCAAAATTTATAAGGAGTGGTGGTGGTGGTGGTGGGGCCACGTGTTTCTTAACAGACTTCTTGCTTGCTCTCTCGCTTCTCTTTAGGAGCTTGCTGGGGCCTGATGCTGGGGCAGTGACAGGGAGATTGGGAAGAGGTCACTACCACACAGGTCGTGATGTGCTCTCCAGTGGATAGATAGGTCAGGACTGCAAACCCAGAGATCAGTGACTGAATATGTGCCATGTGCCACTCTGAACTGTGTGGAGGCACCTGTATTTAAGAGGCAGAGGTCGAGTTGTGACAGTAAATTTTCAACATCTCTGCCTCGGCCAGTAAGCGCTTATGAGCGTTAAAATCTACCGAAAGTAGGAAAGGTTTAGGGAGTTGATCAATCAGCGCAGCCAATGCGTTCATGGGTAGTGCACCATCTGGAAGAAGATGTTCGTTCAAGACAGTTACTTCCTGCGTTGTCCTTGTCCTGACAGCCACGGGTTCAAGAGGGGTTTGAAGGGGCACAGTTTCACTGTATGCTGAGTTCAGGACATAGACACAAATTCCACCTGACACTATGTTATAGTCACTACTGTTCTTGTAAAATCCCCTATAGCTGTGGAGAGCAGGGGTCCACATTTCCAGGAACCAGGTATCCTGAAGAGCAATGCAGAAAGTAGGTGTACAGCTTAAGAGTTGCTGTAGCTCAACCAGGTGGTGGAAAAATCCGCCACAATTCCACTGGAGGATGACGTTATCGTGAGGCTGGGAAGGCATAAAGTGTGCAAGGAGGCAGGTTATGCTCAGTCACCTGCTGCCACCGACTGGTGATGCTAAGATCTCCACCGCATCCTCAGATGCAAAATTTATAAGGAGTGGTGGTGGTGGTGGTGGGGCCACGTGTTTCTTAACAGACTTCTTGCTTGCTCTCTCGCTTCTCTTTAGGAGCTTGCTGGGGCCTGATGCTGGGGCAGTGACAGGGAGATTGGGAAGAGGTCACTACCACACAGGTCGTGATGTGCTCTCCAGTGGATAGATAGGTCAGGACTGCAAACCCAGAGATCAGTGACTGAATATGTGCCATGTGCCACTCTGAACTGTGTGGAGGCACCTGTATTTAAGAGGCAGAGGTCGAGTTGTGACAGTAAATTTTCAACATCTCTGCCTCGGCCAGTAAGCGCTTATGAGCGTTAAAATCTACCGAAAGTAGGAAAGGTTTAGGGAGTTGATCAATCAGCGCAGCCAATGCGTTCATGGGTAGTGCACCATCTGGAAGAAGATGTTCGTTCAAGACAGTTACTTCCTGCGTTGTCCTTGTCCTGACAGCCACGGGTTCAAGAGGGGTTTGAAGGGGCACAGTTTCACTGTATGCTGAGTTCAGGACATAGACACAAATTCCACCTGACACTATGTTATAGTCACTACTGTTCTTGTAAAATCCCCTATAGCTGTGGAGAGCAGGGGTCCACATTTCCAGGAACCAGGTATCCTGAAGAGCAATGCAGAAAGTAGGTGTACAGCTTAAGAGTTGCTGTAGCTCAACCAGGTGGTGGAAAAATCCGCCACAATTCCACTGGAGGATGACGTTATCGTGAGGCTGGGAAGGCATAAAGTGTGCAAGGAGGCAGGTTATGCTCAGTCACCTGCTGCCACCGACTGGTGATGCTAAGATCTCCACCGCATCCTCAGATGCAAAATTTATAAGGAGTGGTGGTGGTGGTGGTGGGGCCACGTGTTTCTTAACAGACTTCTTGCTTGCTCTCTCGCTTCTCTTTAGGAGCTTGCTGGGGCCTGATGCTGGGGCAGTGACAGGGAGATTGGGAAGAGGTCACTACCACACAGGTCGTGATGTGCTCTCCAGTGGATAGATAGGTCAGGACTGCAAACCCAGAGATCAGTGACTGAATATGTGCCATGTGCCACTCTGAACTGTGTGGAGGCACCTGTATTTAAGAGGCAGAGGTCGAGTTGTGACAGTAAATTTTCAACATCTCTGCCTCGGCCAGTAAGCGCTTATGAGCGTTAAAATCTACCGAAAGTAGGAAAGGTTTAGGGAGTTGATCAATCAGCGCAGCCAATGCGTTCATGGGTAGTGCACCATCTGGAAGAAGATGTTCGTTCAAGACAGTTACTTCCTGCGTTGTCCTTGTCCTGACAGCCACGGGTTCAAGAGGGGTTTGAAGGGGCACAGTTTCACTGTATGCTGAGTTCAGGACATAGACACAAATTCCACCTGACACTATGTTATAGTCACTACTGTTCTTGTAAAATCCCCTATAGCTGTGGAGAGCAGGGGTCCACATTTCCAGGAACCAGGTATCCTGAAGAGCAATGCAGAAAGTAGGTGTACAGCTTAAGAGTTGCTGTAGCTCAACCAGGTGGTGGAAAAATCCGCCACAATTCCACTGGAGGATGACGTTATCGTGAGGCTGGGAAGGCATAAAGTGTGCAAGGAGGCAGGTTATGCTCAGTCACCTGCTGCCACCGACTGGTGATGCTAAGATCTCCACCGCATCCTCAGATGCAAAATTTATAAGGAGTGGTGGTGGTGGTGGTGGGGCCACGTGTTTCTTAACAGACTTCTTGCTTGCTCTCTCGCTTCTCTTTAGGAGCTTGCTGGGGCCTGATGCTGGGGCAGTGACAGGGAGATTGGGAAGAGGTCACTACCACACAGGTCGTGATGTGCTCTCCAGTGGATAGATAGGTCAGGACTGCAAACCCAGAGATCAGTGACTGAATATGTGCCATGTGCCACTCTGAACTGTGTGGAGGCACCTGTATTTAAGAGGCAGAGGTCGAGTTGTGACAGTAAATTTTCAACATCTCTGCCTCGGCCAGTAAGCGCTTATGAGCGTTAAAATCTACCGAAAGTAGGAAAGGTTTAGGGAGTTGATCAATCAGCGCAGCCAATGCGTTCATGGGTAGTGCACCATCTGGAAGAAGATGTTCGTTCAAGACAGTTACTTCCTGCGTTGTCCTTGTCCTGACAGCCACGGGTTCAAGAGGGGTTTGAAGGGGCACAGTTTCACTGTATGCTGAGTTCAGGACATAGACACAAATTCCACCTGACACTATGTTATAGTCACTACTGTTCTTGTAAAATCCCCTATAGCTGTGGAGGGCAGGGGTCCACATTTCCAGGAACCAGGTATCCTGAAGAGCAATGCAGAAAGTAGGTGTACAGCTTAAGAGTTGCTGTAGCTCAACCAGGTGGTGGAAAAATCCGCCACAATTCCACTGGAGGATGACGTTATCGTGAGGCTGGGAAGGCATAAAGTGTGCAAGGAGGCAGGTTATGCTCAGTCACCTGCTGCCACCGACTGGTGATGCTAAGATCTCCACCGCATCCTCAGATGCAAAATTTATAAGGAGTGGTGGTGGTGGTGGGGCCACGTGTTTCTTAACAGACTTCTTGCTTGCTCTCTCGCTTCTCTTTAGGAGCTTGCTGGGGCCTGATGCTGGGGCAGTGACAGGGAGATTGGGAAGAGGTCACTACCACACAGGTCGTGATGTGCTCTCCAGTGGATAGATAGGTCAGGACTGCAAACCCAGAGATCAGTGACTGAATATGTGCCATGTGCCACTCTGAACTGTGTGGAGGCACCTGTATTTAAGAGGCAGAGGTCGAGTTGTGACAGTAAATTTTCAACATCTCTGCCTCGGCCAGTAAGCGCTTATGAGCGTTAAAATCTACCGAAAGTAGGAAAGGTTTAGGGAGTTGATCAATCAGCGCAGCCAATGCGTTCATGGGTAGTGCACCATCTGGAAGAAGATGTTCGTTCAAGACAGTTACTTCCTGCGTTGTCCTTGTCCTGACAGCCACGGGTTCAAGAGGGGTTTGAAGGGGCACAGTTTCACTGTATGCTGAGTTCAGGACATAGACACAAATTCCACCTGACACTATGTTATAGTCACTACTGTTCTTGTAAAATCCCCTATAGCTGTGGAGGGCAGGGGTCCACATTTCCAGGAACCAGGTATCCTGAAGAGCAATGCAGAAAGTAGGTGTACAGCTTAAGAGTTGCTGTAGCTCAACCAGGTGGTGGAAAAATCCGCCACAATTCCACTGGAGGATGACGTTATCGTGAGGCTGGGAAGGCATAAAGTGTGCAAGGAGGCAGGTTATGCTCAGTCACCTGCTGCCACCGACTGGTGATGCTAAGATCTCCACCGCATCCTCAGATGCAAAATTTATAAGGAGTGGTGGTGGTGGTGGGGCCACGTGTTTCTTAACAGACTTCTTGCTTGCTCTCTCGCTTCTCTTTAGGAGCTTGCTGGGAAAATTTCTCCAAAGTAGCTTCAGGCACGGAGGAAGACCGTGAAGCTCTTCATCCAGCTGCTTTTGGCTCCTTGAGCCTCTGACGAGTGTCTACTGTGGCATTTCTGGAGACATTGGGAGAGAGGGCCCCAAAGGACCCCTTCCACAAGAGCACAAGTGGGGAGCCGAAGGAGGCTGTTGCTTCTCTCGCAAGGGGAAAGGGGACCGATTTCCCCTGAGTTTCTGGGGGCCTTGCTTCTGAAGTAGGGACTTAGGGAGCAACAGAGGAAGATTTGACCACCAAGGGGGCGTATGTATTCTGGTGGCCCAGAGAGCCCACTGTTCGTGGCACAGAGTGAGGAACCACTGGCACTTGGGACGGCGATGGTGACATAGCTGCAGCATATGTTGACGTCAGCCGAATGGGGTGTAATCTTTCAAATTTACGTTTAGCCTCTGTGTAAGTCAACCGGACCAGGGTCTTGTACTCCATGATTTTCCGCTGCTTTTGGAGTACTGAGAAATCTGGTGAGTAGGGGGAGTTGCGATCTCCACAGCCGATGCAAGTGGGAGGTGGCGCACATGGAGTATTTCGGTGCAGTGGACGTCTGCTGTCTAGACTTCTGGCGCTGGAATTGCAGCGAAAAGACATGTACCCGAACTTCTAGCACTTAAAGCACTGCATAGGGGAAGGGACGTACGGTTTAACGTCACAGCGGTAAACCATCACCTTGACCTGTATGAATTACTCTCAGAGGCCAAGGTTAAGGCATTGGTAGCAACTCTGTTGTCTTTGGATCCCCTGTAAATGCGCCGGATGAAATGAACACCCCGTTGTGCTAAATTGGCGCGGAGCTCGTCGTCAGACTGAAAGAGGAGACAGCGATGGAAAATGATCCCCTGGACCATGTTGAGGCTTTTATGAGAAGTGACGGAAACAGGAATGCCACCCAGCTTGTCACAGGCGAATAACGCTCGGGATTGGGCTAGGAATGCTGTCTGAATCAAGACTCCGCCGTTTCGCCACTAGGAGAGCGCTGTCACTTCTCCAAACTTATCCTCAAGGTGTTCAGCGAAAAATTGAGGATTCGTAGGTAGAAAGGAGCCCTCATCAGTTCTGCTAAAGACTAAAAAGCGAGGTGAATATGGCTCTCGCCGTTCTGTAGCCCTACATTCCTCTCATGGTGTAGTGAGGGAGGGAAACGATTTAGGATCAGACCAGTTGGCTTTGTGGTCGATCTTGCCCTTCTTAGAGTGCTGGTGCCGTACGATCACCAGCAAGAGATGACTTAGTTCGCTTCATTGCAGGTCATCCGCCCTGATGCCACCGACTGTGATCAGGGGATCTCCCCACATACGTCACCCAGCCACAAGAAAGGCAAATTGAATGATGGCTGTTGCCGGGAGTCCTGATGCCCCAGGAAAACAGGCATCTACTCCTTGGCATACTTGGAGAGTTTACACCTCAAGCATCAGCAGTGCGATCCCTGTGTTGTCAGGGGTCTACCACCAAATGGGTACATGACGGCCCCACCACAACGGACTGGCTACGGTGCTGGATATTGGGCGCAGAGAACGGCAATACTGTCATGGGGGCAAAAGAGGACAGGAGACAACGGAAGAAGATGATGTATGCCGGAAAGTATCCTCGCCCAAGTAGTTGAATTGCAGGTGGAGATGCAAAGCCATGACAAGAGATTCAGGAGGCCGAATCTATGGGCACTATGGATAACTCACGCACCACGCAAGACATCCTTCCCCATATGGCCAGCACTTCTCTAGAATTTTGAAAGTGTCAGGTCAAACCATAGAATGGGACCATAGAATGGGATTTCTTTTAGTCGCCTCTTACGACAGGCAGGAATACTTCGTGCCTATTCTAGCCCCTGGACCCACAGGAGGATGTGAAGAGCCTGTCACTGTGCATTGTCTTGGTATAATGGACCTCGTCGTATCGACTGCACTGCTATGAAGTAATACAAGACCAGATTATCATTTAGAAGTGTGAAAGGCTTGTCAGTGTTAGTTGCAAATCGTCCAATAACAAATCCTTTAGCAACTTATGTGTGTGATAAGGTGTGTAATCCTCAGTAACAACTACCTGACAGGATCCTCTCCGTATTCATAACAGACGGAATGTGTCATTCATGAACTGAAAGTAAATGGTAAGAAGAGTGACGTTTATCGAACTGATTAATAGTTTAAATGAAAGTGAACAGAAAAGCTTTCTTGTATTTGTTAATAAAGCACTGGTTATTGTCAAGTAATTTCACAAAGTAGTATAGTTAACAATACTTCATTTTGTACGAGTAGTAGTTAACAATAAGTCAAAGTAGCGAACTCTGTAACCATTTTAAAAACCAGGTATTATTGTAAACAGAAAAGTTATTTTAAATATTGTAGTTATTATTTACGAAAATTATACCTTTTGCAAAACAGTTTCATGGCAGCATTACAGTGAGAAACGCTGCTCAGTTATTACGTAACTGGTAGTGTAAAGAACCAGTAATTATTTTCATGAAGTAGTTGCAAATTTGCTTTTGTCCATGATTGAATTTTTTCTAGGCGATCACTGCGTTTTGATAATGGGTGCGAGTCAGTGCCTGCGAACATACTATAATATTAACGAAATTTAATTTCAGAGTCAAGAATTTAAAGGTAACCTGCAAGTGAACGGCTGGAAAAACAGTAATAATTTTCATAAAGTTTATGAGGATCTAACTATATAATGTGAACCCTGAATACAAAGAAATTTCAGGACAATGAAAGTGTTTTAAGGATGAAGATTTTGGTATAAGAATAATCAGAATAGCTTCGATATAAACTTTATTATATAAACATTTATGTCGGTCAGTAATTTAAAATTTTTCCTGCCAGTCTATGTTTGAAGTCTATACAGACTTATTAACTGCTTTTCCTAGATACTTAAAACTTTGTGCACACATTTATGGCAATGTTGTCCAAAAAGCAGACTACAATCAAATGATTTCAATCAATTATTTTTATACTATAAATACATAAATTAGACAATCAAAATTAAAATAATTTTTTATAGTTAATAAGGGTTTATTTTTCCTCCTGGTGATAGTAAACTGGTGTCTGTAGTCTCCTTTTCTCAAAATGGTAGCCTGAGATATCACAAAGAATTTCAGACCTCTAGCTCAAATAGTTTCTTTTTTTTAGATAAAATAAACATTTCAGAAAATCTGGCTGTTGTCCCCTTATAACGGGACAAGTCCAAACAAGTTACAGTGAGAGAATCGCATAAATTAGACACATCGCCAACGCATAAATTTCCGTAACTCCTCGCTTCTTTCACTCACAAGCTTCAAACTTCGATACCGCCAAGCGACTACCGACCTTAGTACATGATACCAATTTGAACTTGATACATGCTTGCTTTTCCAGGGAAGAACGCTGTCAAAGACGGAAATACAAACCGAAAAACGGATTAAGGAACTCAGAGAAAAGCTGTTTTTTCGTCTTATGTCATTTTAAGCACTTCCCGTTACTTTCCTTCAATTGTACTGTGAAACTTTTTTTTTTTTTTTTTTTAACCCCGTCTCACGCTTCTAGGTCAACGCAAATAATAATGACGCCATTAGACATCCGACAGCAGCGGAAATACGGTCGGGGCCGCATACCGACATATATTTAAATTTGTTTTTAAAGGAGTTACCGATGTCCGAATCGATTCATGTAACTACCATTTTGTTCACAAAAGTCTAGATATTGATTTAAGATGGGAAAAGATTCGAATTTTTTAAGCAGATTCACTAGCAAGTGACTTTAATTGATTTCGCTCACACTAAGTGTGCTGGCCACACTTCTTTTACAGTAATTTCCAAACAGAGTCAAAATTAATTCATCATTTCCGACCAAAACTTCAGTAGCTAGTTTCCATATTTTGTACATTTTTTATTTTTGCCGATCGTTTTTGCGCGAAGTAAATCGCACAACTATCAAGCTATGACGTCACGTGACTTCTTCCGGTAATACCTTCACTTCTGATTCGATGAATTTTTCCAAATTAATGTCTAACTATTAACAACCACCGACCGGGGTGGCAAAGCGGTTCTAGGCGCTACAGTTTGGAACCGCGCGACCGCTACGGTCGCAAGTTCGAATCCTGCCTCGGGCGTGGATGTGTGTGATGTCCTTAGGTTAGTTAGGTTTAAGTGGTTCTAATTTCTAGGGGACTGATGACCTCAGAAGTTGAGATCCATGGTGCTCAGACTCATTTGAACCATTTTTATTAGCAACACAGTAATTCTTTAATTAACCTACCACTTGGAGCGGATGTGGAGTGTTACAACCCAAAACCATCGTCAGTTGCGATTTCAATGCTGTCAAGCTAGAGCTCGCTGGAGTGCAAGAGGAGGAGGTGTTTAGTGTTTTCTGATGAAAGCTGGTCCTGTCTCGGTGCCAGTGATGGCTGTGTGTTGGTTAGGAGGAGGCCAGCTGAGAGCCTGCAACCACTCTGTCTCCGTGCTAGACACACTGGACCTACACTGGGAGTTATGGTCTGGGATTCGATTTTTCTGACAGCAAAAGCGCACTCGTGGTTATCCCACGCACCGTGACTGCAAATCTGAACCTCAGTCTGGCGATTCGCTCTGTTGTGTTGCAAATCATGAACAGCTGAATAGTATCCAAGGGAGTGTTTTCTAACATGATAACGCTCTTCAGAAGGATGTAGGCTGCAGTAGGTACTGGGAGATGAAGCAGCTTGCACAGGATAGAGTAGCATGGAGAGCTGCATCAAACCAGTCTCAGGACTGAAGACAACAACAACAACAACAACAACAACGCTCGCTCACATACCGCTGTTGTAACCCAAGATGCTTTGCGGAGTGCTAACGCGTTGCCTTGGCCTGCTCCATCACCAGATCTGTCCCCATTCGAGCACATATGGGACATCATAGGACTGTAACTCCAACGTCATCCACAAAGAGCTTTAACCGTCCCTGAATTGCCCGACCAAGTGCAATAGACACGGAACTCCGTCCATCACCCGGCACCTGTAAAACACACTGCATGCACGTTTGCATGCTCGCATTCAACATTCTGGTGGTTGCACCGGCTGTTAATGTACCAGCATTTCACATTTAGAATGGCTTAACTCACGCTTATATTAACCTTTATGGAACCTGGTTTCGCAGCACAGTGCAGATCAGGCTGTAATTGTGGAAAGGGGCCAAAATGATTTACGGTTAGTTGCACAAAAAAACACAACTTTAACTTCCTAAAGACACTTAATCACACATGCCCTTAAAAGGATTCAAAAACAATACGGCTGAAGGCCTGAACACAATTTATTAAAACTGCTTTAAGGAATATACACGGCTGAAGGCCGCAGTCAAAAAAATTTTACATAAAAACTCGGCTGAAGGCCACAGACTGGAGACAGAAGAACTCAAGGCTTAAAGCCTGAATAAGAAAGAGCTGAAACAGAGCAAAATCTCCTTTTTTAAAATAAGTTTTAAACAATTCAACCTTGAAACCTTAAGTCGGCTGGAGGCTTTATTTTAAAATTAAAACTAACTAAATTAATAGAAAGCTGAAGGCCTCGCACAGTACTTGAGACAAAAGAAAATCACAATCTAAAAACAACAGAACAGTGGTGCTCAGAAGTGCTCGAAAGGAAGGACACTTAGAAGATGCAACAAGTCCACTAAAGAGACAGCTTACACTACACTCGTTCGTCCTCTGTTAGAATATTGCTGCGCGGTGTGGGATCCTTACCAGGTGGGATTGACGGAGGACATCGAAAGGGTGCAAAAAAGGGCAGCTCGTTTTGTATTATCACGTTATAGGGGAGAGAGTGTGGCAGATATGATACACGAGTTGGGATGGAGGTCATTACAGCATAGACGTTTTTCGTCGCGGCGAGACCTTTTTACGAAATTTCAGTCACCAACTTTCTCTTCCGAATGCGAAAATATTTTGTTGAGCCCAACCTGCATAGGTAGGAATGATTATCAAAATAAAATAAGAGAAATCAGAGCTCGAACAGAAAGGTTTAGGTGTTCGTTTTTCCCGCGCTCTGTTCGGGAGTGGAATAGTAGAGAGATAGTATGATTGTGGTTCGATGAACCCTCTGCCAAGCACTTAAATGTGAATTGCAGAGTAGTCATGTAGATGTAGATGTAGAAATGTCGCCCTAAGCAAGCAACTCTAACATAAGGTTAGCTGAGATGGGCAGCCAAAAATTAGATTAAGTAATCAGATGGCAACCCGACCCAGGGACGGCTGAAGGACCGACCCACAACCTAATCACTACCCTTCCGCCGACCAACAGCACGAGAACGGAAAATATTAGCCGAGGACGGAGATACCAGCAGCACTAAGTCTTCAAAATTGGAGTCTAAAAACAGCCAAGGCACAATAACACATAAAAATATAAACAAACACCAAAGGCTGTCGAACTACAAGCCGTGCCGGACAGTATCAACACGGCTAGGAAACACTCACTCGCTGCTCTCTCCCAATCGACCAACTGCCTGCTCCAGTACACAGACAGCATTTATAACTGCTCGGTGGAAATCACAGAAGCTACACACAGTTCCACGTAAACACTTGCACCTAGAACTCCGTCAATCCCAAAACCAATCACTGTGGAACAACAATGAGAAATCACAAGTCGACATACACAGTTCCCATAAGCGGTCGGCGACTAAACACACGTCGCCCTATGGGGCGACCGACCAAATGACCAACCAAGGTCGACCCCACTAAATTTGTGTGTCGGCAACGGTCGGGCGAGTGTTGGCTGTCGGAACCTCACGGCAGCTCATTCCGGTCGGAACTCGGAGAAATGACGACCCGGAGACACTGGCTCGGACCCAACCATGCATAGGGAACACTTGCCCATTGGCCACCCGACATCTGTGCACAAGGAAGGAATCGACCCACGTCCGGCAAGATGTCAAACTGATGAGGCTCAGAAACGGTAAAAAAGCCAAATACACGTCGCCCGATGAGACGACCGACCGAACGACAATCAGCGGTCGTTCCCGCTCGTCTCCTCCCGTCGGACCGTACATGTGTGTCGCCATCGGTCGGCGAGTACTGGCTGTCCGCACCTCACTGGCGCTCCGTGCCGACAGACCACGAACCGGAAATGTTAGCGGTCGCTCCAGAGATAATACGGCAGTGCACTTATCGATAAACGCTGCTGCTGCTACTCACGAGCAAGCAAACCAGCAACTTAGTGACGCGAGGCACTCGAATAAAATAAAAAGGAGACGGCGGCACCGCAAAGACAAACTGTCAAGTAATAAACGGCATGATCGCGAGCCACGAACGGCTCACTTTAAACTTGTAATGTTAACCGCTTAGATATACTACGGGCCATTAAAAGTGCTACACCAAGAAGTAATGCAGATGATAAACGGGTATTAATTGGACAAATATATTATACTAGAACTGACATGTGATTACATTTTCACGCAGTTTGGGAACATAGATCCTGAGAAGTCAGTACACAGAACAACCAACTCTGGCTGTAATAACGGCCTTGATACGCCTCGGCATTGAATCAAAAAGAGCTTGGATGGCGTGTACAGATACAGGTGCCCATGCAGCTTCAACACGAAACCACAGTTCATCAGGAGTAGTGATTTGGGTATTGTGACGAGCCAGTTGCTCGGCCACCATTGACCAGACGTTTTCAGTTGGTGAGAGATCTGGAGAATTTGCTGGCCAGGGCAGCAGTCGAACATTTTCTGTAACCATAAAGGCCTATACAGGACCTGCAACATGCGGTCGTGCATTATCCTGCTGAAATGTAGGGTTTCGTAGGGATCGAATGTAGGGTAGAGCCACGGGTCGTAACACATCTGAAATATAACGTCCACTGTTCAAAGTGCCGTCAATGCGAACAAGAGGTGACCAAGACTTGTAACCAATGGCACCCATCACTCTGGGTGATACGCCAGTATGGCGATGACGAATACACGCTTCCAATGTGTGTTCACCACGATGTCGCCAAATACGGATGCGACCTCATGATGCTATAAATAGAACCTGGATTCATCCGAAAAAATGACGTTTTGCCATTCGTGCACCCAGGTTCGTCGTTGAGTACACAATCGCAGGGGCTCCTGTCTGTGATGCAGCGTCAAGGATAACCGCAGCTATGGTTTCCGAGCTGATAGTCGATGCTGCTGCAAACGTCGTCAAACTGTTCGTACAGATGTTTGTTGTCTTGCAAACGTCCCCATCTGTTGACTCAGGGATCTAGATGTGGCTGTACGATCCGTTACAGCCATTCGGATAAGATGCCTGTCATCTCGACTGCTAGTGATACGAGGCCGTTGGGATCCAACACGGCGTTCCGTATTACCCTCCTGAACCCACTGATTCCATATTCTGCTAACAGTCATCGGATCTCGACCAACGCGAGCAGCAATGTCGCGATACGATAAATCGCAATCGCGATAGGCTATAATGCGACCTTTATAAAAATCAGAAACGTGATGGTACGCATTTTTCCTCCTTACACGAGGCATCACAACAACGTTACACCAGGCAACGCCGGTCAACTGCTGTTTGTGTATGAGAAATCGGTTGGGGACTTTCCTCATGTCAGCACGTTGTAGGTGTCGCCAACGGCTCCAACCTTGTGTGAATGCTCTGAAAAGCTAATCATTTGCATACCACAGCATCTTCTTCCTGTCGGTTAAATTTCGCGTCTGTAACACGTCATCTTCGTGGTGTAGCAATTTTAATGCCCAGTAGTGTATGTTCCCGAATTTTCATTACTCTATGTCAATTATTTTTTAGTGCTGTGATAGTCATAACACAAAATGACGCTGTTGTGATGATGGGCTATCTCCGAAAGGGATCAATAAGAATTTTTGAATAGCAAGTGAGCTGCCATTCTAGTGATCTCTTCAGCAGTGGCTTAATTGTCCTGAGATCTACATCTACATCCATACTCTGCAGGCCACCTGACGGTATGTGGCGGAGGGTACCTTGAGTACCTCTATCGGTTCTCCTTTCTATTCCAGTCTCGTTTTGTTCGTGGAAAGTAAGATTGTCGGTATGCCTTTGTGTGGGCTCTAATCTCTCTGATTTTATCCTCATGGTCTCTTCGCGAGACATACGTATGAGGGAGCGATATACTGCTTGACTTCACAGTGAAGGTATGTTCTCGAAACTTCAACAAAAGCCCATACCGAGCTACTGAGCATCTCTCCTGCAGAGTCTTCCAGTGGAGTTTATCTATCATCTCCGTAACGCTTTCGCGATTACTAAATGATCCTGTAACGAAGCGGGCTACTCTCCGTTGGATCTTCTCTATTTCTTCTATCCAACCCATCTGGTACGGATCCCACACCGGTGAGCAATACTCAAGGAGTGGGCGAACAAGCGTACTGTAACCTACTTCCTTTGTTTTCAGATTGCATTTCCTTAGGATTCTTCCAATGAATCTCAGTCTGGCATCTGCTTTACCGACGATCAACTTTATATGATCATTCCATTTTAAATCACTCCTAATGCATACTTCTAAATAATTTATGGAATTAACTGCTTCCAGTTGCTGACCTGCTATATTGTAGCTAAATGGTAAGGGATCTTTCTTTCTATATATTCGCAGCACATTACGCTTGTGTACATTGAAATTCAATTGCCATTCCCTGCATCATGCGTCAATTCGTTGCAGATCCTCCAGCATTTCAGAACAATTTTCCATTGTTGCAACCTCTATATATACTATAGCATCATCCGCAAAAAGCCTCAGTGAACTCCCGATGTTATCCACCAGGTCATTTATGTATATTGTGAATAGCAACGGTCCTACGACACTCCCCTGCTGCAAACCTGCAATCACTATTACTTCAGAAGACTTTTCTCCATTGAGAATGAGCCGGCCGGAGTGGACGAGCGGTTCTAGGCACTACAGTATGGAACCGCGCGACCGCTCCGGTCGCAGGTTCGAATCCTGCCTTGGGCATGGATGTGTGTCATGACCTTAGATTAGTTAGGTTTAAATAGTTCTAAGTTCTAGGGGACTGATGACGTCAGAAGTTAAATCCCATAGTGCTCAGAGCCCTTTGAAACATTTTTTTGAGAATTACATGCTGCGTTTTGTTATCTAGGAACTCTTCAATCCATTCACACAATTGGTTTGATAGTCCATATGATCTTACATTGTTCATTAAACGACTGTAGGGAGCTGTATCAAACGCCTTGCGGAAGTCAAGAAACACGGCATCTACCTGGGAACCCGTGTCTATGGTATTCTGAGTCTCGTGGGCGAATAGCGCGAGCTGGGATTCACACGATGGTCTTTTTCGAAACCCATGCTGATTCGTACAGAGTAGATTTCTAGTCTCCAGAAAAGTCATTACACTCGAATATAATACGTGTTCCAAAATTCTACAACTGATAGACGTTAGAGATATAGGTCTATAGTTCTGCACATCCGTTCGACGTCCCTTGTTGAAAATGGGGATGACCTGTGCTCTTTTCCAGTCCTTTGATATCGCACCTCGAATACGGAATCGACTTGCGATGCCCTTTCGACGGCAGTTAGCCGAACTTAGAGGAGGCGTTGGAAGGCTGGGAGGGGTGTCCGGCGCGTGGGACGAGCCATCGCGGCGGCGCCGGCCGGGGTGTCGCGCGCGACCTCGGTCACGTCTGGCGCCGCGTGCGGTGTAGCGACGGCCGCCGACCACCGCGGACTCTGCCTGCCGAGAACCACGCGCAGCCGCCGGGCCATCGATCGCGGCGCAGGCGCGGCCTGGACCGCCGTTGGACGCCTCCCCTGCTCTCCCGCCCCCCTCCCCTCCCCCTCCTTCGCCTCTCCTCTCCTCTCTGGACCCGCCGCCCTGCCGTGGACCACCGCCGCAGTCCGGCGCCGCCCGCTCCACGAGTCGCAGCTCCGCCACCGGCGCCGCCCACCACCGTACCACAGCACAGCGCAGCGCACCGCACGCCAACATGTCCTGGGAGTCCATCGCGTCCAGGGAGTACCTCAGGTGCGTCTCCACGTTCTCTGCATGCCGCGGCGGCGGGCGGGCGAACGGTAACAGCAAGAGGCCCGGGAACACACGCTGCAAACGTTTACGTTGTGAAAGTTCTGCTCCCCAGCTGACAATCACTCGAAAATAAAGGGACACATGACAGTGAGGACGCTGCAGTTTCATTTTAGCCATTAGTGATTGCTTTCGACAATAGTATCACTACGCGGTTGACGTAATCGTGTTCTGCTGGCTTGTTTCTTCGAGCCATTGTCATCAAATATCGAGAAGCATTGGACGTTTTATAAAATTTGTACCACGTAAAGGACAGAGAATAGAAGCATCTGAAATGATGTGCCACAGAAAATGCTGGAGATTAGATGGGTAGATAGAGAAAATAATGAGGAGTTACTGGAAAGAATAGTGGAAGAAATTTGACTAAAAGAATGGCTCGGATTATAATACACTTTCCCGGAGACATCAAGGAGGCATCACTTCGGTATTGAAGCGAAGTGTGTGTGGAGGGGGGGGGGGGGGATGGATGAGTGGTTGTGTGTGAGTACGGTGGGAAGGGGGAAGGGTGAGGGGGGGGGGAGATAATTTAGAGAGAGACAGAATGAGAAAAATACAGGAAGCGGTTTCAACTAGATGTATGTTGCAGTAGTTATTAGGAGATGAACAGGCTTACACTGGATAAGGTGGTGTGAAGATCTGCATAAAACCGGTCTTCTGACTGTAGACCAAACAAATACAACAATACGTACATAAACCATTTGTGTCCGTAGAATTCTCCCATAATGATATGACGTTCGTGAATTGAATCTGTGCTTATACAATGCGTCCCATTTGTCTTGGCCACCTCAAATAATGTTTTGTCCAGAAAAAAATTAAAAAATGTGTCAAGAAAATGTTGTTTTTCTACCAGGGGACATTAATCAGCATGACTGTCTTGCCTGTAACTTTCTTCGTAACGAATATATAAACAACGGTATGTCTTTTTTATATAGTTTATTATAATTTTTTGGACTAGCGGTTCTAGGTGCTTCAGTCTGAAACCGCGCCACCGTCACGGTCGCAGGTTCGAATCCTGCCTCGGGCATGGATCTGTGTGATGTCCTTAGGTTAGTTAGTTTTATGTAGTTCTAAGTTCTAGGGGACTGATGATCTCATATGTTAAGTCCCATAGTGCTCAGAGCCATTTGAACCATTATAATTTTTTATTCGTTAATACACTTCCTTTCCTCAAGATCTATTCAAAAACGTACCGCAATGTGGCATTCACGTAAACGTGAACTTGTTAAAAACAGAACATAAAGCTGACTTTGACGTTCGTGTGCTAGCACACAACGCTTTTACCCGGGGTAAGGTAATTCGTCCTTTTACCTGATCTGTCAGCAAACACAGGGAAATGCAGGAAAAATGCATAGCGGTCATTCAGCCAACCGTCTTCAGTTCAGGGTTTGTGTCAATACATTGTACATCAGCAAAAGGAAAGTAGAAATGCCATTTATCTGTGGTGATCACGATAAACGGGTCTGAATCCTTCTTTCCACGAACAATAAGAGACTGGAATAGAAGGGTACCCTCCGCCAGAATGACCGTTATGTACTTTACTTGTCTATCCATTTGTTTGCTGTCAACGCCAGCTAGCAGTCGAGTTACTTTGCTAAGGTCCCTACACTGTGAGCCAGTATTTCGTTTTTCTTTTATATTTTAATAACATCACGTGTACTTGCACCATACAGTTTACGTTTCTGAACTGGTCTTGAGGAGAGGAAGTGCGTTATTGACTAAAAAAGGTGTGCGACCCTATTTAAAAAGGCGTACTACAGTTCATATCTTCGTACTGCAGAAAGAACAAAAAACGCAAATATGGGAGTTAATGACACACTGATAGCTCAACATTTGCTTGAAAGGTTTGTTTTTTTCTTTTTTAATTCTAGACAAGAAGTTTAGTTGGGGTGCTGAAGATAAAAGGAATACCCGACATAATGAGGTACATGCTTATTAGAAAGTCCACTAGCATCGCGGGTAACGTACATGTATCAATATGCTAACAGCGAGTAATGACACAGTTAAAGTACACAATAGAAACAGAAATATTAAAATTGGAATTATGAAACAAGTGAAAGCGGTTTATTACATGTATGTTTAGAAATTCACAGACAGCCATTTACTATCAAACGATAACCCTCATGTCACGGATTAACAATACGTAAGTTAATGATTCTTGGCGTCAACTATATAATCTTTTTTAGTTGCAGTAACTAAATCTGCACCTCCATAATTACTCTTCATTTCACACTTACGTCATTAGCAGAGGATTCACAGACCCCACTACCGAATAGAACACTGAAAAAATGAAGACCTAAGTCCTTCCGTGCAAGTTCCGATTTCCCTTATTTCATGACGATGGTCATTTCTCCACGTGTAGGGGTTAGTTAGCAAAACAGTGTAGCATTCGGAGGAGAACGCCGATTTCGCGTAAATAACGCCTTTGTTATGATCATTGCCGCGCCCATCTCTTGTGTCGTTACATTCATCTGCACCTACACATACATAGGCAATATACTCGGAAGCCACTGTATGATGCATGGCTGAAGGTATCTCCTACTGCCAATTCTCATTTCTTTTCCTGTTCCGCTAGTAAGTAGAGCGAGGAAAAAGCGACTGTCAGTAAGCCTTCACACGTGCCCTAATCTCTCTTAATGTGTAATCCTTGCGCGAAATATACGTTGGTGGCAGTACAATCACTTTGAAGTCGGTCTTAAATACATGTTCTCTAAATTTCCTCAATAGTGCCTGGCGTCGCAATCCCTCCAGGGATTTCGATTGGAGCTCATGAATCGTCTCCGTAATTCTTGGGTGCCTCTGAATTGCTTCGATATCTTCCTTTACCCAGACCCAGTGGGGATCCCAAACACTCGAGCAGCGCTCAAGAAAGGATTGCACCAGTATTCTGTAGGTAATATCCTTTATAGAGCAGCTACGCTTTCCCATTACCCTCTCAAAACGATTTCGACCGTTCATTCTCCCTGCTACAACCTTACGTGTTCGTTCAGTTTCATATACCTTTGCAACGTTACGCCTACATAGTTCATCGACGTGACCGAGTTGAGCAGCACATTACCAATACCGTTTTCGAACGTTAAAAGACCTTTTTACCCTACACATCCTATTTTTCTACAGTTAGATCAAGCTACCATTCACCATACCAACTAGAAATTCTGCCTAAGGTACTGGTAATAGCGTTATCAGCAAACAGATGTATATTCCTAGTCACCCTCTCCATCAGATCATTTACACTACGAAGATGACGTGCTACAGACGCGGAATTTAACCAACAGGTAGAAGATAGTGTGATATGCAAATGATTAGCTTTTCAGAGTATTCACACAAGGTTGCCGCCGTTGATGTCACCTACAACGTGCTGACACGAGGAAAGTTTCCAATCGATTTCTCATACACAAACAGCAGTTGACCGGTGTTGCCTGGTGAAACATTGTTGTGATGCCTTGTGTAAGGAGGAGAAATGCGTACCATCACGTTTCCGACTTTGAGAAAGGTCGGATTGTAGCCTATCGCGATTGCGGTTTATCGTATCGCGGCATTGCTGCTCGCGTTGGTCGAGAGCCAATGACTGCTAGCAGAATATGGAATCAGTGGGTTCAGGAGAGTAATATGGAACGCCGTGCTGGATCCCAACGGCCTCGTATCACTAGCAGTCGAGATGACAGGCATCTTACCTGCATGGCTGTAACGGATCGTGCAGCCACGTCTCGATCCCTGAGTCAACAGATGGAGACGTTTGCAGGACAACAACCATCTGCATGAACAGTTCGACGACGTTTGCAGCAGCATGGACTCTAAGCTCGGAGACCATGGCTGCGGTTACCATTGACGCTGCATCACAGACAGGAGCGCCTGCGATGGTGTACTCACCGACGAACCTAGGTGCACGAATGGCAAAACGTCATTTTTTCGGACGAATCCAGGTTCTGTTTATAGCATCATGAGGTCGCATCCGTATTTGGCGACATCGCGGTGAACGCAAATTGGAATCGTGTATTCGTCATCGCCATAATGGCGTATCACCCGGCGTGATAGTATGGGGTGCCATTGGTTACACGTCTCGGTCACCTCTTGTTCGCACTGACGGTACTTTGAACAGTGGACGTTACATTTCAGATGTGTTACGAACCGTGGCTCTACCCCTCATTCTATCCCTGCGAAACCCTACATTTCAGCAGGATAATGCACGATCGCATGTTGCAGGTCCTGTACGGGCCTTTCTGGATGCAGAAAATGTTCGACGGCTGCCCTGGCTTGCTCATTCTCCAGATCTCTCACCAATTGAAAACGTCTGGTCAATGGTGGCCGAGCAACTGGCTCGTCACAATACGTCAGTCACTACTCTTGATCAACTGTGGTATCGTGTTGAAGCTGCATGGGCAGCTGTACCTGTACACTCCATCCAAGCTCTGTTTGACTCAACGCCGATGCGCACCAAGGCCATTATTATGGCCAGAGGTGGTTGTTCTGCGTACTGAGTTCTCAGGATATATGCATCCAAAGTGCATGAAAATGTAATCACTTGTCAGTTCTAGTGTAATATATTTGTCCAATGAATACCCGTTTATCATCTGCATTTCTTGTTGGTGTAGCATTTTTAATTACCAGTAGTGTATGTACGATGGGTAATGGAACACATTTTTTTTCTGGGCCGTTTCGGATAAAAGAAACGGCATTTGTGGTAGAACATTGTGGAGTATTCCCGCTTCATATAGTTTAATGAAGTTCTGATACATGGCGGCGCTATACTTTTTCTTCAAAATGGCGTCTGTAACGGAGGTGCTTTCCAAGCAGAGAGATGTCATTGAATTTCTTTTGGCGGAGCATCGCAGATATTCACAGGATCTTGCAGAATGTGTTTGGTGACTTCGCCGTGAAGAAAGACACGGTGAGACGCCGGGCGAGGCATCTGTCATCAGCCCTACAAGGTCGCGCGCAGCTGTGACTCCTGCAGTGTTGGAACGTGCGGACACACTCATTCGAGGTGATCGACGGATCACTGTCAAACACCTCTCTGCTCAACTGGACGTCTCTGTGAGTAGTGCTGGCACACTCGTCCACCAGTAGGGGTATTTAGAGGTATGAGCCTGCTGGATTCCTTGGCGCCTAACGTAAGAACATAAAGAGCGTAGAAGGAATACCTGTGCGGATTTGTTTTGCGCATTACGAGGCTGAGAGTGACAATCTTTTGTCGAACATCACCGTAGGTGCTAAAACATGGGTTCATCACTTCGGAACGGAAAAAAGGCAATATATGGAGCGACACCACACCACGTCTCCTCCGAAGAAATAGTTCAGAGCCGCACCCTTAGCCGGTAAAGTCGTGGCGACGTTATTCTGGAATACTGAAAGGTTATTCTGTTTGATGTCTGCGCTCACGATGCAACAATGATCTCCCAAGCGGTTTGCGCCAACCTCAGGCAATTGAAGAAACTGCTTCATCTTGTTTGGAGCCACAAAAATGCGAACGAACTTGTTTTTCATGATAACACAAGGGTTTACGCAAGTCGGTGCACCCGAGAGGAGCCCACGAAATTTCATTGGATTGTTGCTCTCATCCATACTACAGCCCAGATCTCGCACCTTCCGACTTCCATCTATTTCGCTCGATGAAGGATGCATTCCGCGGGAAGCAGTACGTGGGTGATGGGGAGGTTATTGACGTACTGGACACTGTTACTTAGGAAGTCATCGAGCCACTCATATCTGGGAATCTATTCCGTATGCTCGTTTGCTCGTACCTTCGCTAACAATCTTCAGTGGAGCACCCCCCTCCCCCCTCCCCCTCCACGCCCACATTCCACTGTAGTACAAAATGAGCTGATTCTCTTTAGTACATTTATTGCACCTTCTAAGTGCTCTACCACTAAACTCTTTACATACACAGGTCTATTACATTGTACATTTTTCATTAGTCTCCGTTCTCCCCTGGTAGCTGAGTGGTCAGCGCGACGGACTATCATACCTAACGGCCCGGGTTCGATTCCCATCTGGGTCGGAAATTTTCTCCGCTCAGGGACTGGGTGTTGTGTTGTCCTAATCATCGTCATTTCATCCCCATCGGCGCACAAGTCCCCGAAGTGGCGTCAACTCGAAAGACTTGCACCAGGCGAACGGTCTACCCCATGGGAGGCCCTAGCCCCAAGGCATTTCCATTTCCATTAGTCTACAAGTGCACACGAATCAGCGAAATTGAAATGTTCAGCATAGGCATACTGCTTGGTCGAAAGTCATATCATAATTTTAGATTTTATGATTCAACATTGGCCGGCCAGTATCCTCAACATTAAAATGGATTGTTGATCAATGTCCACTTGGAGATTGGTAAAATAGAAATGCCGTGTGGTTAGGGCCACCCGTCGGGTAGACCGTTCGCCAGGTGCAAGTCTTTCCAGTTGACGCCACTTCGGCGACTTACGTTTCGATGCAAATGAAATGATGATGATAAGGATACAACAACACCCAGTCCCTCTCAGCTCTCATTGGTTCCTTGAAACTGTCTTCCCAGTGGCCACGCGCAGTGACTTATTGCCAACATATGAGCAGTAAATAAACACTGCCGTAGCTGGCGTTGGCCCCGATCCAAAATTTAGCCCCACAGTGTTTACTTGACATTCACATTCGTGGGCTTAGTCAGTTGCTAACCAAATTGACACCTTTCAACCTATCCAACCTATCAGTCTGCCGCCACAACCGTGGCAGATTTCATCGGGGGAGAGGGGGGGCGGGAAGGGTTTGGGGGGTGGTGATGGTGGGGAGGTGTCCAATACCCTAGGCAACGTTTCAAATCAGTGCACACTCCGCTGCAGAGTGAAAGTTCATTCCACAGGCTATTAAACAACCAGACTGGCGAGAAGAAGAAGAAGATGATGAGTTAGCCAGTCAGATGCATGGACACGCTCATAGGAAATCTTGCGGAACATTTTGGTGGAGATCGTCTTAGTGCGAGACTTAACTGCTAAATTTTAAGAGCATGGACTTCCATGATGAGGCAATCTGGGCTTCGGCTCAGAAGTCAGCCTAAGACTTTTCTTGTTAGCACAGTGACAGCCAGTGGGAGCCACTGCCGCTATCTTCGGATGTCGGTCCTCTGCATCCCGAACCACATACCAAGTAGTCAGCTGGGCGTCGTCGCCTCCACTGCCAGGAGTGAAGCGTTCCCACATGTCTCAACTCCAACGTGCTCTCGACCCATGCGCGCATGAGTCCTCATCACCTGGAGGTCGTACGCACTGCTTTGTACTCACACGCACCAGTACACTCCCGTCATAGTCCCCCTACCAATGACACATCTGAAGGCATATAATTGTTTTGTAAAGAATAGGTGAGCTCAATGCCTGCGGTCAAAACTCAACATTTCGTGCCGCCAAATTATTCTTGCTGTGTCTTTCTCTCCAGGAGAAATCCTATGAAGTTTCCCTACCTTCTGGCCAAGAAATGTAATGTCGAAAGCACAGCACTGTGCGTTATTCCACATGTAACTTCCGAAAATACGTGACACTTTCTGTGTCACACAAGTTACGAGATGACCCAGTGTGTTGGAAATGTCACGTGACACGTTCTCAAACAGTTACGAACTGTAGACAGCAGCAAGCGGAGGGGAAAATGATGGCCGTACTTTTCCTATGGCGAGGACAACTTTGGGTACTGTTACTTAGGAAGTCTTCGAGCCACTCATATCTGGTTGGCTCTGAGCACTATGGAACTTAACTTCTATGGTCATCAGTCCACTCATATCTGGGAATTATTCCGTATGGTCGTACCTTCGCTTCAGTAGAGCACCGTTCCTCCCTCCCCCTCCCCCCTCCCCCCCCCCAACCCCCAATTTTCACTGTAATACAAAACGAGCTGATTCTCTTTAGTAGATTTATTGCACCTTCTAAGTGCTCTGCTACTAAACTCTTTACATACGCACATCTATTACGCTGCACATTTTTCATCAGTCTCCGTCCGCCCCTAGTAGCTGAGTGGTCAGCGCGACGGACTGTCATACCCAACGGCCCGGGTTCGATTGCCGTCTGTGTCGGCGATTTCACCGCACAGGGAGTGGGTGTTGTGTTGTCCTTTTCATCATCCTTTCATCCCCATCGGCAAGCAAGTCGCCGAAGTGGCGTCATCTCGAAAGACTTGCACCAGGCGAACGGTCTACCCGACGGGGGGCCTAGCCACACGGAATTTCCATTTCCATTAGTCTACAAGTGCACACGAATCAATAGAACTGAAATGTTCAACATAGGCACACTGCTTGGTCAAAATTCATAATTTTCGATTATGTTATACCTTTGGCCGGACAGTATTAAAATGGACTGTTGATATATGTGCACTTGGTGATTGGTAAAATGGAAATGCCGTGTGGCTAAGGCCCTCCGTCGGGTAGACCATTCGCCTGGTGCAAGTCTTTTCAGTTGACGCCACTCCGGCGACTTGCGTGTCGATGGGGATGAAATGATGATAAGGACGCAGCAACATCCAATCCCTGAGCGGAGAAAATCTCCAACCCAGCCCGGAATCGAACTCGGGCCGTTAGGCATGACATTCCGTGGCGCTGACCACTTTTTTTTGCGTTTTGGTCGGTATTGTTCATTGTGTTTGGTCTGGGAGGACGTCACAAGACATCCGTTTAAGTTGACTGTTGATTCCTTTACTCAGTTTTTTTTTTATTACAGAGATTAAACAGCCCTCTGACCGAACACGTTGAGATACCGTGCCGGCGGAGCACTCAGGTACCAGGGTGGGACTGGAGACTCGTGAAAAATGTGTAGTATAATAGTTACGTGTGTATGTAAGAGATACCTCAGCGACAGTAATTGATATCGCTGATACTTGATTAATGGGCATAACAACATGTCCAGAACATAATTGTCTGTTTAACGACTCAGGAAGCTTTTACAGATTCAAAACATTCTCAGAAAGTGTGCCTTTGTTCTGTAACAGCTATCTGACTCGTTAAGGCCTCGGATAGCCTCGAGCGGTGGAAGGCGAAACGTTAGGCGGACAATTATGCCTTGGCCCACGCCCCTATGCCCAGAAATCAAATAGTAGCAACATTGCAAATACCGACCGCGAAATCCTACAATGTATAATAAACCAATTGTATTTGATACCAAAAAATCTTTCTTCAACTTAATATAATGTCAATCTGTGATTTGTAGTCGTTTAATGGCTCTGAGCACTATGGGATTTAACATCTTAGATCATCAGTCAACTAGAACTTAGAACTACTTAAACCTAACTAACCTAAGGACATCACACACATCCATGCCCGAGGCAGGATTCGAACCTGCGACCGTAGCAGTCACGCGGTTCCGGACTGAAGAGCCTAGAACCGCTTGGCCACTCCGGCCGGCTGTAGTCGTTTAAGCAAAACTCGTGGTCTGTGAATAAATACACTTGCAACAGCACTTGGAACTCCCTTGATGCCGTTCTCGAAATACAAAGAAGTCGCGCAGAACCGTTTGCAGGAAATCTTGATGCAATAATTTACCAACAGCCGTATGTATTGTAGAAATTTATTTTATTTTGTGATCTTCTATGTGCTAGCAGTTTCGGCATTACATTGATGCCATCTTCAGGCTCCACACGTCATAGTCGTAAAATCGCTATACACGGAAGGAGCCATATAACTGGATCCGTGAATCAATCGTCCTGCAACAGCTCTTGGTGGCCAGGTGACACAGTCTGTGTCTCCCTGTACTTCGTTATAATTTTCTACGGTCATGACTTCTCTGTATAAAACAGCATCATCCGCGAAAAGTTTTACAGGCCTTAACAACGTTATGCATCAAATGATTTTACATGATGTATCAGAGGCGATAGTATCCTTGATTCTCAACAAAAAGTCTTAAGTGGACGTATGTCTCATTCCGAATGGTTTCCTAGATAGAACATATTTAATGTACACTGTTACTTTTATTCAGTATTGAATAATACAGAAAATAAATGGCATTCTCATTGTTCACAACGTACGGCAGTTTTGTGGAGAGAGTTCAGACGAACAATTTGGTACTGTCAAGTCGAGAAACTACTTCAAATTGACCTACAAAAATTACCTAAGCTACAGCGCATGCGCGTCGCGCGATCTTTTCGATATTCTCGCGCCCCCTTCGGGCAAACTATTAGCCCTAGAGAAAAAATGAATAGGATCTTCTATATAGAAAATTTGCTTTAATTTTGCACTGCGAATCGTTTACGCTGGAAGATTCGGTTTTCACCTTATTCAAGAAAAACTTACAAAAGGGGTATTAAATCTGCTCTGTCTCGGAAACCATTCGGAACATAGTGTACGTCCATTCGAAGACTTCTGTTCAGAATCACTGATACTACAACCCTTCAAAGTACGTACCTTTCCTGCTGACTAACTGCGTATACTCTGTGAAAAGTAATGGTGATACGACACTACCTTGGGGTACGCCGTAAGTTACTTTTACGTGTTAATATTTCTCTCTGTTTAAAATGGAATGCTGTGTTCTGTTTGCTAGAAACTCTGGCCGGACATTCCGTACGCTCGTATTTGGTTCATTAGACGGCAGTGCGGAACTGTATCGGACGCATTTCAACAGTCAAGGAACAAGACAATCTGCCTGGCCGCCGGTATGTTCTGCTTTCTAGGTCTCGTGGACGAACAGAGCGATCTAGGTTGCGCACAAGCTGTTTTCGGAATTCAGACTGACTCCGATGGAGGAGATTCCAGGAGCCGGAATCTCGAGCCGGCCGCTGTGGCCGTGCGGTTCTAGGCGCTGCAGTCCGGAACCGTGGGACTGCTACGATCGCAGGTTCGAATCCTGCCTCGGGCATGGATGTGTGTGATGTCCTTAGGTTAGTTAGGTTTAAGTAGTTCTAAGTTCTAGTTGACTGATGATCTAAGATGTTAAGTCCCATAGTGCTCAGAGCCATTTTTTGGAATCTCAACTAAAAGCGCCATCCAAGTCATGACGACCCCACTTCCCTTCCAACGATAGAACGGACGTTGTTCTGACGGAGCGACAAAGTGGAGCATGGCGCAGCATGGCTTCCTAATTTCTCTAATTTCCTTCTTCTCTTCATCTTTTAATTTTTTTCCCTGCACATGTTTATTCACGGATGGCTCTGCATCTGTAGCCTTATGCCTTATTTGCTTTTCTTTTTCATGTGCTCCGCTATTCTAACTATTTGGTGATCGTCTCCTACTGTAAATTTTATTTTGTTTGTTCCAAAAATAACTTGAGAGAAGGGAAAGAAAGAGTAGTTGAGGTGACCACTCGAGTAATGTGGGATATCTGGGTTAGACTACCGGTCCGGCGTACATTTTTCACCATTGAACTATTTCAATGTCCAATTGTGGCTGATGTCGGTACTTCCCTCGCAATATTATTATTATTATTATTGTCGTTTTTAAACTATAATGTGTAAATATCACCTATTATCAACGTATCACCATTAATGGCTAAACTGATGTGATAGAAATTATGTAACAATAGGAGCGTTCCAGTCAGTCGGGAAACGAGTCGGGTGCGAGGAAACTGCCTAGGACCCGCCACTGACTTCAGTATGAAACACAGTTAACAAAAATATAATTAATGTGCTAACTTTCCTATCAGGTTCTCATCTAATTGGGCTCAAATTTCAGCCATGGCCTACCTTAATAAAAAATGCGATACTTTTTTAAAGCATGTTACGTGCTACAATTTACCGTAGATTTGTACCTGTAAAGGAAGGTGTCCTAGAACTCTGCACCGAGTTAACAGCTCTTTCAAGCACACCGGGTCATCTCGTATGTTTTAACAAGACTATACTATTTGCTGATACAGTTCTACAAGCAAGTCAGTACTTGTGCTGTACACTTAACGTTTGACTCCAGACAGAATAATCTCCAGTATTGAAATCTGGGGATAGCGGAATTCATGGCACAGGACGTGGACGATATGATCTTTGTGGGCCATATTATCAAGTTAGGTGTCGTCTTACGTTAGCAGTCAGCTGGGCTGGGCGTGTAATCATGCGATTACCACATTCCGTTATCCGGATCCAAGGGTGAAAGTTGAGTGCAATTGCATGGGGAGTTAAATACATTTGTACTTTGTCAAGAAATTAATGAAATTTTTTAAATTAAAGTCTTCTAACAAACTTCTGGAAACAGCATCAGCTGTTGGTGACCCTTTATTCCAAGATCACACACAATCGCTTTCCTGATATTGTAATTGCAACCTCATATGAAAAAATCTACATAAACATGCACCGTGGGTTAGAAGCATATTAATAATATCAGAAAATGTGAGGTACCTAAACGGATAAAAGAGGTAGTGAAACACTCACACAGCTAATTTACAATTAGGCAATTTAAGTAGTACTGTCTCCAACGCTCGGCTGGGACTTGTCATTAATTAGCATTGCCATTTAAAATGGATCGTAAGTAACTCAGAAAAAGGAACCCAAAAATCAGTTGTTGTAGACTGTGTAACTGAACACTGCAAGTCGCATTTTTAGACGTAAACATGGGAACATAGCGTAAGATACCCGAAAAAACTGTGGGGAATGTAACTTATGCTAAAGCTGAGGAACGACAGCTCACTAGCGCTGCAAAACCGGTAAAGGATGGATTACGCCATACGTAATGGCCGTTGCACTGCTTTCAGCAGGAAGAAAATGTACCCGTATTACTTCCTCGCCACTTTCGCGTCCCCCATCGGCATATTCCACTACTTCCCACTGTCCCTCTCACTGACCAATGTCAGTTTTGTCCAACTTCGCACCTTGTCTACTCCTTCCCGTAGTGTTGCGACCTTCCTGCTGCAGGAATCGCCATGGTAAACATTTCTTAACACATATCAGCAAAGCTGTGGGTACCCGCACAATAAAATCATACACGAGTACTAATTAGGCAAATGTTCTTCGTATCAAAGTCTTTCGTGGGTTGTGGTCACTCATTCGCGAATCTCTCACCAACGACCCTTTGCGCACCCATGTTTACTGGAACCTTTTTGCACCTAAGACGTTTTCTGCAAAACCTTCGTAGATCCATTATGGATCGTGGGACGACGACTGGCAAGAACTTGTTGCTGCAATAATTTACGAACAGCCGTATGTATTGTAGAAATTTATTTTATTTTGTGAACTTCTATGTGCTAGCAGTTTCGGCATTACATTGATGCCATCTTCAGTTCCCACTCGTCATAGTCGTAAAATCGCTATACACGGAAGGAGAGGCCGGCCGTTGTGGCCGAGCGGTTCTAGGCGCTTCAGTCCGGAACCGCGCGACCGCTACGGTCGCAGGTTCGAATCCTGCCTCGGGCATGGATGTGTGTGGTGTCCTTAGGTTAGTTAGGTTTAAGTAATTCTAAGTTCTAGGGGACTGATGACCTCAGATGTTAAGTCCCATAGTGCTCAGAGCCATTTGAACCATTTGAACCACGGAAGAAGCTGATGGCCCAGCATTGAAATCTGCAGCAGTTTGTGGAAGGATTGCACTTCTGTCACGTTGAATGATTCTCTACAGTCATCGTTGGTTCCGTTCGTACAGGATCTTCTTCCAGCAACAGTTATGTCAGAGAACTGATGTTTTACCGGATTCCTGATATTCACGGTACACTCGTGAAGTAGTCGTATTGGAAAATCCCCACTTCATCGCTACCTCGTTCGCAATCACTCGTGCGTCGACTATAACACCACGTTCAAACTCACTTAAATCTTGATAACCTGCCACTGTAGCAGCAGCAACCGATGTAACAACTGCGCCAGACACTAGTCTTATATAGACGCTGCCAACCGCAGCGCCGTATTCTGCCTCTTTACATATCTGTATTTGAATACGAATGCCTATACCAGTTTCTTTGGCGGTTCAGTGTATATTGCTGCAGGTTTTGAAGCGGGCGGCCATACGATATATCCATGGATCAAGATGCTTCAGTCGAGAATTTCAAGAAGTGTCTTCCCCAGGAACTAGAGCTGTGCATAACTCTACGCGGTGCAGCACAGCGAAACTCGCTACGATGAGTGATTTAAGACTAGTTCTTGTAGCATTTTATCAATTATTTAGTCGAATGCTGGTTCTGGCTTACAGTTTACATAACATTAGGTTGTGAATGAAAATGTTTTTGTGTATAACCATGAACTGAAACTCAAGAATGATTTGATTTCACAAAAATTGACTCAAAAAGGTAAAATTCACATTCCTATTAACGATATAAAAGTATTTACTTTACATATATTAAATGTGGTTACAGTTTTGATATCGAGACACTTTACTCCCGATCAAATTTAGGGACGCGATACGTTCTCAGACCGAATCAATTGTATCAAGAATCGTAATTTTAGAATACTGTGTCCTCTTCGATAAATTTCTGCTTACGCCCATGAGTAACTTACCTTTTGCTTCAATATTTTTAGCCGGCTGTTGTGGCCGAGCGGTTCTAGGCGCTTCAGTCTGGAACCGTGCGACCGCTGTAGTCGCAGTTTCAGTGTGTTAGCTCAGACCATAAACGCAGAAACTTTGCAAGATTTTTTCGTTCTTCAGTTATGCTACGAAACTAGCTGTACATTGTTGTCTGCTACAGAAAGGATGCTACAGAGCATCGTATGAAATACTTTGTCGCATTGTAGAACACAACGACCGGCAGTTTACTTGTGAAATTGTGTTAAGTACGGCCTCTCAATTCAGCCAGGGCTGGACCAGTGGGGATTTTATGCACTTCAGTCACTGGTAGAAAAATTTGACAGCTTTAATAATAGCAGCCAAGTTTTTTAATTAATTAAAAGACCAAACAAAGAGAAACCCATTTAAAATTCAAATTTAAATAATTTCCAAAAATATTGAAGTTAATTTTAACAGAAAACTTAATATTTTTAAGGCAATGACACGCCCTGTATAAGGCACAGAATGTAGTAAGGCTAACGGCGTAATAAAGGCACACTCAAGTCTAAACAACAGTGCCTGAAAGGACCAGAACGACTTTCATTGTGAAATAGTGAGAATAAAACAATTTAAACTTCGCTGATTTAAGAAACCTAAAGCCATACTAAAAAACAATGAAAAAAATTTAACACTACTACCCAGGCAAGATAAATTAAACCTAGGGGAAAAAATTGGCAAATGAACATGTTTTCAATAATACAATAATAAGTTACAGCTTAAGGTACATGTTGGGGCTCCCAACGAACATCAAAATTTGATGCAATTTCAGAATTATTCCAAGTATAAACTTAACTTGAATAGAAACAGTAGTGCGAAAGACAGCAGCGAGAGCTGGTATGCACTCCAAATGAACAGCTGGTTGCGACGAGGTGTAAGTGGGGTCCGATCCGAGGTAATACGTACCGGCAATGAAGTAGAAGAGATTAACGACAGTTGCCTGCAGCACAAAATTTTAATTCGACTGGATTACAACGCAGCTGTACATAAAACACTCTTACGGTAGAATTAATCTCAGCTGTTATCGAAACCACAAATGTCTTAACAAGTTAACCGAAGGAGATAAGAAACCAGCTACAAATATATAAGTAATAATTTCAGGAAAAACGAGAAAAATTTTGCCTTTTGTCACACTACTGAAGCAGCCACAAGGACACTCGTATGAGGTTCGAAACTCATCAGTACACACAGACCAAGAGCAAGGTTCGGGATTAATTTAAGGAAAACATATGAAAGTGTAGCCCAACTTAATTCATCATTTATTAATACCAATTCTATCATGAACCAACTGACAATTAGCAAGATTCTTGCAAAATACATACGAATACTTATAACTTTTAAATTAAATTCACTATGTATAAGGAAATTTGCATTTTACATAAAATTACAAATATTACTCAAAATGTCAACTGTGCAGCGCCATGGTGGCTCGATTACAAACAGTTAACTAAATAAATCAGCGGCTGCACTCTGTCCCTGCAACTATAATATATCACAAATGTGGGCGAATCCAACCAAAGGACTTTAATATAAGCTCAAAAAACAAAATAAAATATATTAAAAGCATAGATCTCCATTGGTTATTCTGCTCTCATATAGACAAGATACGGCCAAGTTGCCCAAAGCCTACCCACATGTCAGACCGAAGCAACAGTATTTCCACGTAAATCACGTGTGCTACTTAGAGCACCGCCTACTTTGCCCAAAGACTGATCGCACGACCACAAGGGCCTTACAATAACAAAAATACTGAGTCAATTACTTCCTAATCCGGCCACACCCTCACCGGTGGCACGGTCCCAAAAGAATGAGACAAACGGGAGATCCGCAGAATACTGTATGACCTGCTAACACGTAGGCCTCGTGGGATTACGGGAAATCCGCCAAACCAGAAGGATAACGCGTCCCTGCTCCAGACCACCAGAACAGCAAAGCGTCGACTGCTGCCGGTACGAGGCTGTAAACATATACCAAACAACAAATAGTGAAGTCAGTTGGATAAAAATTTACAGTAATACTTAAACGGGCAATTAAATATTCAAGTATTAAGACTTCAATATGAGAGCCATCCGCTCGTAACATTGCAAGCAAACCTTCCCATCTATAACAAGAAGCAATGCATGTCATTTAAAATAATAATTGCATAATAATTCAGCCAAGATTTAGAAGGTCAAGGTACAGCTTTACTGGGGCCTCTTAGGGGCCAATAGACACTGGTATTGGGATACGCATCAAATGGCAGATGACCTGTTATACTGTACCCTGTAACCCAAACGGCTCCTCAACATGGAGTAAGAGCACACGCACGCACGTACCTTTAGACCGAGTACACACAACTTACATTACGTGCCCAAATCCAATAACTCGCCCCAGAAAGGCCTATGGTGTCTACAACAAACAAATTGCAATCAATAGCATCAAATAAACAATAATAACAAACCTTGATTTCAAGTACAAGATTAGAACTGCAAAATACTAACTTGGCGGTTACAAAAACCTCCAGATTAGATTAGATTAGATTAGATTAATACTTGTTCCATAGATCATGAATACGACACTTCGTAATGATGTGGAACGTGTCAGGTTAATAAAAGATGTCTGTACAAGAAATTACATTACACAAAATATTGCAGGACACTAATGATTAAGTTTTTTTTTACTTAGTTTATATCTAAAAATTCAGCCAATGAGTAGAAGGAGTTGTCATCTAGAAATTCTTTTAATTTATTTTTAAATGTTAGTTGGCTATCTGTCAGGCTTTTGATGCTGTTTGGTAGGTGCCCAAAGACTTTTGTGGCAGCATAATTTACCCCTTTCTGTGCCAAAGTCAGATTTAACCCTGCATAGTGAAGATCATCCTTTCTCCGGGTGTTATAGGTATGCACACTGCTATTACTTTTGAATTGTTTTGGATTATTATCAACAAATTTCATAAGGGAATATATATACTGTGAGGTTACTGTGAGGATCCCTAGATCCTTAAATAGATGTCTGCAGGATGACCGTGGGTGGGCTCCAGCAATTATTCTGATTACACGTTTTTGTGCAATGAATACTTTTCTACTCAACGATGAATTACCCCAGAATATGATGCCATACGAAAGCAGTGAATGAAAGTAGGCATAGTAAGCTAATTTACTGAGATTCTTATCACCAAAATTTGCAATAACCCTAATAGCATACGTAGCTGAACTCAGACGTTTCAGCAGACCATCAATGTGTTGCTTCCAGTTTAACCTCTCATCAATGGACACACCTAAAAATTTTGAAAATTCTACCTTAGCTACAGACTTCTGTTCAAATTCTATATTTATTACTGGAGTTGTGCCATTTACTGTACGGAACTGTATATACTGTGTTTTATCAAAATTTAAAGAGAGTCCGTTTGCTGAGAACCACTTAATAATTTTGTGAAAAACATCATTGAGATACAGCCCCAAAGGAGTCACTGGAAGGCGTAAAGAAACGGATTACTGCTTAGTTCACACCGAGCATAATTAAAAATCTTTCAGGGCAGTACTTACTAAACAGTATTCATAGATAATTTCAAACTGATGTCAAGGAGGCCTATAGCTTCAGGAGTCCAGGTAGGCTCCCGATAATACTGCCCTGCAACTCGTAGCTGATAACTAGTTGTTCAGTATATCTCGGCGTATTTAGCACATCACAGTTTACTGATGCACGGCGTAATCAGTTTACACGCGATGATAGCCGCTCCTTGCCCACTAAACTCGCCGGTAGCATCGGTCAACCCTGCGGAAAACGCGGGCTCCCGTAGCCCAACTGTCAACAGTGTTAACTCGCGCCAATCGCCAGGACGCCATTACTGCCACACACCCGTCCAGCTCCGTCTCCGACACATCACGCACCACCACACAGCCACAGATGTTATGTCTTATATCAAAAATATCCCTGAAGTTATTTATATCGGTTTTATATAATTCTTTAGGGATTACTTCCTCCAGCCAAATATCTGCAAGAATTTTATGTGTGAAGCTTTTACTGTCTACTACCCATACTTTTGCTACTACCTCGTCTTTACCTGGAGCTTTGTTTTTAACTCCAATAATTGTTTTGTCAGCTTCTAATGTTGGTGGTTATGATTCTCTGTATAGCTCACTTTTTTGTGGTATAGTTTAAAGTGGTTTGCTGAAGGTTTACAGTTCTCTTTATTATGTATTTCCAGGGTCCCTTCTGGTTGTCTAAAGCATAGACTGAGTGGCTGACAAACGTATGTTGACATTTCTTCTCCGAAAATTCCTGAGGATTTCCGTGTATTATTTTTCTTGAACTTCGTTTTATTTCTGCCAGTCGGGTTTTTCGTAGTGATGGAGTACAAACCGAATGATCTTCGAAGTCTATATCTGGACTGCGGTGAATTCATATCACTTATCCGTGTTTTTATGCGATTCCCGGCTTTAATTCTTTGCTATATGGCCTCGTAGTAGGAACAGCAGTAAGTGAATATGGATTGTGGGTAACGAATGAAAGAGGGCACTGCCTGGTAGAATTTTACACAGAGCATAACTTAGTCATTGCTAACACTTGGTTTAACAATCATGAAAGATAGTTGTATACGTGGAAGAGTCCAGGAGACACCAGAAGGTTTCGGATTGATTAAATAATGGCAAGACTGAGATTTAGAAACCAGGTTGTAGATTGTAAGACATTTCCAGGGGCAGAACTGATTCAGACCACAATCTATTGGATATGAACTGCAGATTAAAACTGAAAAAACTGCGTAAAGGTAGGAATTTAAGGAGATAGGACCTAGATAAACTAAAACAACTAGAGGTCGCAGAGAGTTTCATGGGGACGTTAGAGGACAATTGACAAGAAGAGCGGAAAGGAATACAGTAGAAGAAGGATGGGGAGCTTTTAGAGGCGAAATAGTGAAGGCTGCAGAGGATGAAGTAGCTAAAAAGATGAGCACTAGTAGAAATCCCTGGATGACAGAAGAGATATTGAATTTCATTTATGAAATGAGGAAAAGGATGCAAACGTCTCAAAAATGAAATCGATAGGGAGTGAAAAACACCTAAGCGGAAATGGCTAGAGGACAAATGTAAGGATGTAAAAGCATATATCACTAGGGGTAAGACAGATACCACCTACAGAAAAATTAAAGATGTTTTTGGAGAAAGGAGAACCACCTGCATGAATATCAAGATAGTAAACCAACCCAAAGCGAAGAAGGGAAAGCCGGAAGGTGGAAGGAGTGATCTACACAAGGCCGATGTACTTGAGGGCAATGTTATGGAAATGGAAGAAGATGCAGATGAAGATGAGATGGGAGATATGATGCTAGAAGAATTTGACAGAACACTGAAAGACCTAAGTAGAACCGACACCCCGGAGGTAGACGACAATCCGTTAGAACTATTGATAGCCTTGGAAGAGCCAGCCATCGCCAAACTCTTCCTTCTGGTAGTCTAGGATAAGTCAATCAAGTGTTTTGTTAAAATTTCTTTTCCAGACTGATTGTATTTCCACACTATTCCACCAATGAACCGAAGACTCCGGCTGCTTTATCTACTACATGTGTGTTTACGACCTGATCGATTCCAATTGTGACTCATTAATTTTATAACCACATGATACTACCGCAGTGCGTGTTACCGAGGGCACAATTTTACAATCGTGAACGCTCTTTTCTGAATATTTAAAGCAATCTTTGAAGCCAGTTTTGGCACCACGTTGAAAAATTAAGATGATGATGTTCTGCAGCTTCAATAAATTGTGTATATTTCTTGTGCACCTATTCTAGCAGAGCTGCAACGTAGTCTTTTCTATGTTATTTTCTATTATGTTTCTATTACTAGTTTCTAGCAAGAATAAAAAAATGGTTCAAATGGCTCTGAGCACTATGGGACTTAACATCTGTGGTCATCAGTCCCCTAGAACGTAGAACTACTTAAGCCTAACTCACCTAAGGTCATCACACACATCCATGCCCGAGGCAGGATTCGAACGTGAGACCGTAGGTGTCGCGCGGTTCCAAAATGTAGCGCCTAGAACCGCTCGTCCACTCCGGCCGCCTAGCAAGAATCGTTTTAGGATGGTACATTTACGTGCTCTTTATTTTATTTATGAACTACGACATTGATCTGCTTTGTCGTAATTCGTAAATAATGTTGAAGACGCCGTAAATGCATAGATTAAGAGCGAGTAGTGCTCGAAACTAGTAGCGGAAAAATAATACAAAAGAAATAAATTTGCGGCTGTGATGGAATACGCGTAGACTGTTGTATTTATACTCTTTTATTTGTTACTCCTAATTTTGTTCATTACATACCGTAAATATTAGTTAAAGTGACTGCACAAGTACCCCATGCCTTACTGCTCTTTTGTTGGCGACCGTATTCTTCCTGGTATCACATATTTTTTGTTTTGGAATTTAAGTAAAGTACTCTAATGGCTTCCATTATATACTTGAGATAAGTTCGTCTTCTCATAATTTCCCTTACGCTGCAGCAACAGAAGGTAAATTACATTTTCGTTTATGGGCGGTAATTACGTCCCGATGTTCCCTAAAGCGCTGCAATTAGATTCCTCCCAGCCCGCCCAAGTTCAGAGTTCGTTGCGTGGAATTCCCTCCTCCGGATCTGCGAAGCAGTTCTGGAACAGTAAGCTATCTGATGATGCTTATGAGTTGAGAAGTGAGAGCGGTTATCTATGTGGACCAGTTTGAGCACACTGTAGTTTAAGTTTGTTCTGCCAAGACCAAATGTGACGCAAAGTACGATCAGGCCAGACGGACACCGCCAACAACGGAGTGCGATGGGCACACATTCTGGAGGACGACGGTTCGAGTCCACAACCGGCGACCCAAATTTGGTTTTCCCTGACTTGCATACACAACTTAAGCCAGTAGTCTGGATGAATCCTTTCAGAACGGTACGGTTGATTTTCCCGCCCATACCTCCATAACACGATTGCTCCGTCTCTAATAACGTCATTGTCAATTCATCAGAAGATCAAAACAAAATGCAAAACCATTTAGAAAAGAAATATGAATGATGCAAAAATTGGCAGTTGACCCTACCTAATGAAAAGTGTGAGGTCAAAAAATTGTTTAAGTGGCTCGGAGCACTATGGGACTTAACATCGGAGGTCATCAGTCCCCTAGAACTTAGAACTACTTAAACCTGACTTACCAAGGGACGTGACACGCATCCATGCCCGGGGCAGGATTCGAGCCTGCGGCCCTAGCAGTCGCTCGGTTCTTGTCTGAGGTGCCTAGAACCGCTCGGCCACCGCGGCCGGTTCGTGTGAGGTCATCCACATCAGTGCTAAAATGAATCCGTTAATCTTCCGTTATTACTGTGAAGGTGGTTCGACGGACTCTCTGCCAGGCACTTATGTCTACTTTTCAGAGTATACATGTAGCTGCAGATGTATAGTTTATGTTGTATACTCTGATGTTTTTCTTTCCTCGTACTTTAGTTTTTGCATTACATCTTTAATTATCGTTTTCTTCTGAAATATCGCCCGCATCTGCCCCTCGTAGTATTGTCGTATTTCATGGAAGATGCCTTCATTTAGAATGTTCTCCCTGTAATCAATTTTTAACATTGTTCTATAATATCATAACTATCTGACAAAATCCTTCAGAAAATTTCCACTGAGATGTGTAACTTAAGACTGCGTCCCCCATGAACAACAGTGACATATATTTATCCTAACTATTATTTGTCATTTCACTTTCTGACCTCGCTCTATACAGAAAAATTTCTTCCACCATACTACGAATAACTTTAAGCAAAAGTAACATCGCCGATTAGTGACATGCAGTAGAGCTACTTAGGAACATTCTAAAAATGCACCAGGTGCAATATTAATTATCATTATTGTTTCGAAAGTGCTGAGGTACTGAATGTCAAATCACTGTTTGGTTACAGTATGAAATCTTCACCCCGCACCGGAGTGTACGCTGATCGTCGGTAAATCAGATGCCAGACTGAGATTCATTGGAAGAATACTAAGGAAATGCAATCCGAAGACAAAGGAAGTAGGATACAGTACGCTTGTTCGACCACTGCTTGAATGCTGCTCAGCAGTGTGGGATTCGTACCAGATAGGGTTGATAGAGAAGATCCCACGCGCTTCGTTACAGGATGATTTAGTAATCGCGAAAGCGTTACGGAGATGATAGATAAACTCCAGTGGAAGACTCTGCAGGAGAGACGCTCAGTAGCTCGGTACGGGCTTTTGTTGAAGTTTCGAGAGCTTACCTTCATCGAGGAGTCAAGCAGTATATTGCTCCCTCCTACGTATATCTCGCGAAGAGACCATGAGGATAAAATCAGAGAGATTAGAGCCCACACAGAAGCATACCGACAATCCTTCTTTCCACGAACAATACGAGACTGGAATAGAAGAGACAACCGATAGTGGTACTCAAGGTACCCTCCGCCACACACCGTCAGGTGGCTTGCGGAGTATGGATGTAGATGTAGATGTAGATGTAGATGTATAATAGAATGTTAAACCTCAATCTTACTCGCTATTTAAATTCAAATGCATTTATTGTTGCCTTATTATATTTGTTTAAGTTCTAAATGTTTCCTCATTGAAAGTTGCCTGCTGTCAGATATATCCGATGCCTTTTATTCACGTGCCTGTTGGTAGGCATTTGCATGTCACAGAATATCTGTAGTCACTTCTCCGTCTGCTAGCATAGGTTATCTTTGAGTAATGACCGTGAGTTTATGTCTCAGCCAGTGAGCTTTGACATGAGCCTGCAAATAGAAAAGCACTGCAGGACGTATCGGCTACAGTGGCCGCATGGTCGGAAGATGACAATCTCTCGTTCCGCCTGCGGTCGTGAGAACATGTTTATCTCCTTCGTAAAGGCACTTCGTCTTATGATAATGAATGGCGTCCTTTGAAGAGAATTCGTTCTCGGTTATGGTGAATCGGATTCTGGATGTCTTCTCACGTTGCAATTGTGAAATTGTGCGTTAATAAGAATAAATGGTGACTTTCTTTGACTTTTGTGTTGATGACCTTTGTATATTTAACATCAGATTTTGTAGTCAGTGACAACAATATGTGTTAAGTGTATATATAAACATCCTAAGACAAAAAACTTTCAAGTCAATAATGCGTTGGTACACTTCTCGACCTTATCAAAGCAGTTGTAAGGCGTCACATCGACTTCTTTCTGAAGGATATGGTGCCAAATTCTGTCCTGATGCTTTTCACATCGTAATATCTCGAGCTGACTGGAGGGCCCTGTATATAATGCCCCAAACTTTGTGAATTGGGGAGAGATCCGGCGACCGTTCTGATAAAAGTAGAGCTTGCCAAGCCATAAGACAAGCAGTAGGAACTCTCGCCGTGTGTGGGCGGGCATTATCTTGCTGAAATGTATGTCCAGGACGGCTTGCCTTAAAGGATTAGAAAACGGCGTAGAATATCGACATGGAACCGCTGTGCTGTAAGATACTCGCGGGTGACAACCAAAAGAATGCTGCTGTAAAATGAAATGGCACCACAGACCATCACTCCTGGTTGTCGCCCGTCTTGTATCCCACCGCTGTCCGGGGAGTCTTTGCTGGTCATTGGGGCTCAGTTGGAAGCGGGACCTATCAGTGCGGTCAATTTTTTTGGAGTTATTAGCCTTCCGACTGGTTTGACGCGGTCCGCCACGAATTCCCCTACTGTGTCAACCCCTTCATCTCAGAGTAACACTTGCAATCTACGTCCTCAATTATTTGTTGGATGTATTCCAATCCCTTCCTTCCCCTAAAGTTTTTGCCTTCTACAGCTCCATGAAGTACCACGGAAGTCATTCACTCATGTCTTAACAGATGTCCTGGCACCGTGTCCCTTCTCCTTGCTAGTGTTTTCCACATATTCTTTTACTCATTGATTCTGCACAGGGCCACGTGATCCCTTACCTTAGCGGTCGACCTAATTTTCAATATTAGTCTACGGCACCACATCTCAGATCCTTCGATTCTCTGCTGTTCCGGTTTTCCCACAGACCGCGTTTCACTACTAATCATTGCTGTGCTCAGAACGTACATTCTCAGAAATATCTTCCTCAAATTAAAGACCATGATCGATACTAGTAGACTTTTCCTGGCCAGGAATGCTTTTTTCCCCAATGCTAGTCTGCTTTTAATGTTCCCCTTGCTGAGTCCGTCATTAGTTATTTTGCTGCCTAGGTAACAGAATTCCTTAACTTCATCTACTTCGTGACTATCAGTCCTGATTTTACGTTTCTCGCTGGTCACATTTCTGCTACTTCTCATTACTTTCATCTTTTATCGATTTACTCTCTATCCATGTTCAGTACTCATTAGAATGTTCGTTTCATTCAGCAGATCACGTAATTCTGCCTCACTTTTACTCAGAAGATCTCTGCCATTTGCGAGTCGTGTCACTGATATCCTTTTTGTTTTTTCTTTCATTGCCTCTTCGATTTACAGATTGTACAGTAGGGAGAAAGTACATCCCTGATGACCCTTTGTAATACGAGCACTTCCTTCTTTTCTCTTGGCTCTTCCACATATTATGTATTACCCGTCCCTCACTATAGCATACCCCTATTTTCCCCAGAATTTCGAATTTTTTGCACCATTTGACATTCTCGAACACTTTTTTCAAGCTGACAGATCCTATGAATGTGTCTTGATTTTTCTTTAGTCTCGATTCCATTGTCAATCACAACGTCAGAATTGCCTGTACCTTTCCTAAAACCAAACTGATCTCATTTAACACATCCTGAGTTTTATTTTCTGTTCTTCTTGTCAACAAACTCGATGCATGAGCTGTTAAGCTAATTGTGCGATGATTCTCACACTGTCAGCTCTTGCAGTCTTCAGAATTCTGTGCACGATATTTTTTCCGAAGTTAGAAGGTATGGCGTCAGACTCATACATTCTGACCCACCAACGTTAATAGTCGTTTTGCTGCCACTTCCCCAATGATTCTAGAAATTCTGATGGAATGCTATATATCACTTCTGCCTTATTTCATCTTAAGTCTTCCAAAACTCTTTTAAATTCTGATACTGGATCTCCTCTCTCTTCTAAAGCTATTCCCCACATCAGACAAATCTTCCCCTCATAGCGACCTTCAGTTTATTCTTTCCATATATCCGCTCTCTCCTCTTCATTTAACAGTGTAATTCCCGTTGCACTCTTGATATTACAATCCTTGCTTTTAATTTCACCGAAGGTTATTGTGACTTTCCAATACGCTGTGTCAGTTCTTCCGACAACCACTTCTTTTTCGATTTCTTCACAATTTTCATGCAGCCATTTTAGCCTCCCTGCGCTTCCTATTTATTTCATTCCTCAGCGACTTGTATTTCTGTATTCCTGAATTTCCCTGAAGGTTTTTGTACTAGCTTCAGAATTTTTTCTGTTGCCCATGATTTCCTTGCAGTTACCTTCTTTGTACTTATGTTCCTGTTTTCAACTTTTGTGATTGCCCATTTTAGAGATGTCCATGCCTCTTCGACTGTATTTTCTGTTGGACTATTCTTTATTTCTGTATCTAGAGCCTTAGAGAATTTCAAGCACATCTGGTTATTCCTTAGTACGTACACATGCCACTTCTTTGGGTATTGATTCTTCCTGACTAATCTCTTAAACTTCAGGCTACTCTTCATCACTACTATATTGTGATCTGAGTCTATATCTGCTCCTGGGTACGTCTTGCAATCCAGAATATGATTTCGGAATCTCTATCAGACCATGACGTAATGTAATTGAAGTCTTCTCGCATAACCCGGCATTTTCCAAGTATATCTCCTCCTCTTGTGATTCTTGAATAGAGTATTCGCTATTATTAGCTGAACAATTAGTCTTTCTCTTTTCTCATTCCTTGTCCAAAGCCCATGTTGTCCTGTAAAATTTCTTCTACTCCTTCCCCTACAACATCATTTCAGTGTCCCATGACTACAAGATTTTGATCTCCATTTGCGTATTGTATTACCCTTTCAATATCCTCATATACTTTCTCTATTTCTTTACCTTCAGCTTGCGGCGTCGGCATATATACCTGAACTATCGTTGCCGGTGTTTATTTGCTGTAGGTTTTGGTAAGCATAACCGTGGCACTGAACTGTTCATAGTAGCACACTGTCAGCCCTACCTTTCTATTCATAACGAATCCTACTCCCGTTACACCATTTTCTGCTGTTGTTGATACTACCCATATACTCATCTGACCAGAAATCCTTGTCTTCTTTTCATTTCACTTCAATAACCCCTACTGTATCCACACAAACTTTTCATTCACCTTTTCAGATTTTCTAGGTTTCTACCACGTTTTACCTTGCGACATTCGTCGCCCCGAATCGTAGAACTTTAACGTTTCGTTGGTTATTCAGTCTTTTCCTCATGGTTACCTCCTATTCTGCCGTCCCCTCACGAAGATCTGAATGGGAAACTATTCCGGAATCTTTTGCCAATGGAGAGATCTTCATGACACTTTTTCAATTACAGGCCACATGTCCTGTGGATACACGTTATGTGTCTTTAATGCAATGGTTTCGATTTTCTTCTACATCTTCAGGTCGTTGATCGCTGCTGATTCTTTCGTCTTTATGTCTAGATTCCCATCCTCTGTACGCCCTTTTTGACAAGGTCGTTAGCAGAATGAAGGTTACTTGTTATGCCGCCAGTGCTGATTACTAATCAAAATTTTAGAGGTGAGGAGTTTCGAACCCAGGTCCGAGGACATTTTGGTTAGTAATCAGAAAGACACTACCCCCTCTTTTTTTTTTAGCTCTACCAACTTTTCTTCAAGTATTTTGCGCTGTATTTTATATAAAGAAAATGGCCGCTTCCACTTCAGGCGTTGGCCCCTATCACCCATACTACCCCCAAAAACGTATCTAACCTAAAAACAAAAACAAATCTAGTGCCACCGCCACTTCCACACTAAAGCTAACTAGGACGGTCGTGTGGTATCACTCCAGGTTCCACCCACGAACAAAAACTAAATATGCTTCTGAACATTTTATTAAAAAAAGAAAGGGGTGAAGGAAAGGGTACAATACTTTATTATACTTTAATTGTTGTTCATTTTATTCTTATGTATTTATTTGTAATTCTTTTTCCTTCTTTTTTTCCTCGGAGGTGTACACAGCAGCCAGACGGCGGGATGTCCTTGTCGTCTTCTCATTCAGCGAGGGTGAAACACCCTATAATTACCGTTGATGTCTCTCATCAATCCATGATGTGCAATCTCAGTCTCTTCTCACACCTGGTGCACCCCAATGGTCTGAAGGGCCGTAAACAAGGACCCCAAGTAATTTGCAAAGAGCGTACCATACGACGCATTGTGCCGCAAAATCGTGTAGTTACTCGTTAAATAATGCCAGAAATCTAGCAATCCCGCAAGTACGACAGTGCCATACCCTTAACCCACACCGCGGCTGTATGACGAGGAGCAGGGAACTAAGTGACTTCGGGATGGATCAGCTCGGTGGGCTCTACGGACTGAGGCGTCCGTCGCAGCAACGATGTCAACATGCGCCGTGTGAGGAGCCAGCAGTCGGTAGCCGTACCACAAATGAAACGGTGCTTGTCGGTGTCGCTAGGCCACAGCGGCCAGCTAAAAGGTAGTCAGACACCGTTTATTCATATATGGGTCATATTCCATAAGGGGAGTCAAATGAAAACCGATACGCACCATAACGTAAGCATGGAACGGTAATCTGCACACGCTTTAGGATATTTATCCGTCTGGGAGACGAGACGATCACTTCCTATTTTGTACAACGCGGTGACGGGTTCACAACGGCACCCATTTCTGCACTTCTTCGTCTGACTGAAACCGACGCCCATGTATGTCTTTCTCTAAGTCGCCAAAAATGTGAGAATCGCACGGTGGCGTATGGAGCGTGTTTGAATGTTTCCAACCAAACCACTGCAGTGAAGTCACCGTCATTCTGGCAATGTGCGGTGTATGCTATGGTGCAACAGGATGATTAGGTCCGACTGCTTTCCCGGGTGTTTTGACATTGCGGTGCGCCGCAGTTTGTGCCAAGTGTCGTCATTGATTGTGGTTCTATACTCGAGGAACTTGATGAGCAGAAGGCTCCTGCTGTCGGAGAAGAGGGTCATCACGACCTTACCGGAACTTTTGTGAATAGCTTTGGATGTCTTTGGCGTGGGAGGTGTGGGATGTTTCCACTGCTGCTTTTGCCGTTTGCAGTCGGATTGTCGGAATGCTGTCGGACGGAAGCACGTCAACGCCCGCCCCCATACTGCAAATCTGACGAAGGTTACGATTCAGCGATATCGTTGGGAAATGCTGAAACAACCTCCTTACAGCCCAGATCCTTCAACGAGTGATTTTAACATCTGTGACGACCTGAAGAAAGACGTGCGTGGACGTCAGTTTCATCTGGACAAGGAAGTGCCAAAGTGGGTGTGGTCGTGGATCTGCCAGGAATCTGCCAGCTGCCAACCCCGTTTTACAAAGCAAGAATTGATCGTTTCTTCTCCCAGAAGATCTAAACGGAGCTGTTCCGTGGTCTTGTTGTGAGGAGTGTTCTGTTTCAATTTCACTGTCTCTCATATGTAAAAGTGTAATGTTTCAAGGCATTAAAAAACGGGGCCTAGTCATGTCTTAGGAGTACACAGGCTAAAGTAAAAAGTGCTCCAAGGCTTTCGCCAAATTATCTTTAGTGGACTGACTCTGGAATAGTAGTTTTGTTTCTACATATATTTGCTGAGTCGAAAACATATCGCACCCTATTTTTTGGAGGAATAAAATTACTTAGTTGCTCCATTGACCTGCCTAAATGGCAACTGTTAGACCGTTCGGTAGCGCTTTACTTCCTTCTGCGATCTCGAGACCTTTTCTTTCCGCGGGAAAGTACTCTGCCAGCTAAGGTACCCGATCACGACTTACGACCCGTCCTCACTGCTTTACTGCTGCAAGTGCCTCATAACTGACGTTCAAAAAGTTCACAGGAGCTCTTCTGTGAAACTTGCAAGATTACCACTCCTGGAAGAAGGAAAATTTCATTACTGAAACATTCGCCAAGCTCTGGTTAAGCAATGTCTCCGCAATATCCTTTCTTCCATAAGTGCCGATCTCGGATGTTTCGCAAGAGAGCTTCTGTGAAGTGTGGAAGATAGGAAACGAGTTACTGGCGGTAGTAAAACTGTGAGGATGGCTCGTGAGTCGTGCTTGGGTGGCTCAGTCGGTAGAGCACTTGCCGCGAAAGGTAAAGGCCCCAAACTCGAGACCTGGTCCGGTACACAGTTTTAATCTGCCAGGAAGCGCGCACTCCGCAGCTCATTCTGGAAATATATCTACAGTACTGGCAATTAAAATTGCTACACCAAGAAGAAATGGAGATGATAATCGGGTATGCATTGGACAAATATATGATACTAGAACTGATATGTGATTATTTTCACGCAGTTTGGGTGCATAGATCCTGAAAATCAGTACCCAGAGCAACCACCTCTAGCCTTAATAACGGCCTTTATACGACAGGGCATTTAGTGAAACAGAGCTTGGGTGGCGTGTACAGGTACAGCTGTCCATGCAGCTTCAACACGATACCACAGTTCATTAAGAGTAGTGACTGGTGTATTGTGATCAGCCAGTTGCTCGACCACCATTGACCAGACTTTTTCAGTTGGTCAGAGAACTGGAGAATGTGCTGGTCAGGGCAGCAGTCGAACATTTTCTGTATCCAGAAAGGTCCGTACAGGACCTGCAACATGCGGTCGTGTATTAGCCTGCTGAAATGTAGGGTTTCGTAGGGATCGAATGTAGGGTAGAGCCACGGGTCGTAACACATCTGAAATATAACGTCCACTGTTCAAAGTGCCGTCAATGCGAACAAGAGGTGACCGAGTCGTGTAACAAATGACACCTCATACTATCACGCCGGGTGATACGCCAGTACGGCGAAGACGAATACACACTTCCAATGTGCCTTAACCGCGATGTCGCCAAACACGGATGCGACTAACTTGATGCTGTAAACAGTACCTGGATTCATCCGAAAAAATGACGTTTTGCCATTCGTGCACCCAAGTTCGTCGTTGAGTACACCATCGCAGGCGCTCCTGTCTGTGATGCAGCGTCAAGGGTAACCGCAGCCATGGTCTCCGAGCTGATAGTCCATGCTGCTGCAAACGTCGTCGAACTGTTCGTGCAGGTGGTTAATGTCTTGCAAACGTCCCCATCTGTTGACTCAGGGATCGAGACGTGGCTCCACGATCCGTTAAAACTATGCGGATAAGATGCCTGTCACCTTGACTGCTAGTGATACGAAGGCGTTGGGATCCAGTACGGCGTTCTGAATTACCCTCCTGAAACCACCGATTCCATATTGTGCTAACAGTCATTGGATCTCACCAACGCGAACAGCTATGTCGCGATACGATAAACTGGAATCGCGATAGGCTACAATCCGACCTTTATCAAAGTCGGAAACGTGATGGTACGCATTTGTCCTCCTTAGAAGACGCATCACAACAACGTTTCAGCAGGCAACGCTGGTCAACTGCTGTTTGTGTATGAGAAACCGGTTGGAAACTTTCCTCATGTCAGCACGTTGTAGGTGTCACCACCGGCGCCAACCTTGTGTGAATGCTCTGAAAAGCTAATCACTTGCGTATCACAGCTTCTTCTTCCTGTCGGTTAAATTTCGCGTCTGTAGCACGTCATCTTTATGGTGTAGCATGGTGGCCAGTAGTGTAGTTCAATAACAAGGGGTTGACAAAAATATGGAAACAAAACAGTTCACCATGCATAATAAAAAACGCCCGCCCGCACAGGGCGATGCTTGCTACTGTTTGTCTTCGTGCTTGCCAAAGACTACCTTGGCCAGCCAGGTGACCAGATCTCGCTCCAATTCCGAACGTTTGGAGGTTATGGGCAGGCCGCTCCAACAAACTCAGGATTTTGACGATCTAACGTGGCAATTGGACAGAATCTGGCACAATATTCCTCAGGAGGCCATTAAATATATTTATTAATCAATGGTAAGCCAGAGGCGGACCTACGCCATTTTGTGAAGCTCCTTCTCTTGAATAAATCGTCCAACTCTTCTGAAATTGTAACCAATCATTTTTGTGTACATGTACACCACATCTACCGATTTCCGTCTTTTTTTGCCTTAGAGCACATGTGACGCAGGTACGCGATCCTGCGAAACCTGTGTAGTTGGGCGTACCGCTGTCGACGCACCTCTCTCTACAGCCACGTTAAGTGCAGCCTCAAAAATGTTCGCTGTGATGTCTGTCCGTGGTGCTCCAGACGTCGTCACACTGTGCGTGGATACTTAGATTGCTTCAAGCAAGCCCATTTACGAATTCATTGTGCGGGACGTGGCAAACTATATGACTGTTCTCCCGAGCAGTAGCCGCGATCGAGTAACCTACAGTTCTCAGGACTTCGTGCACACATGATGTCGGTTTGACGTCACATGCAACTATCGAAAACCACAATAACTCCTATAGACTTTCGCTAGCGTTCGATACGGCATGCTTGGGGGAGTACCATACTGTATCCCATAGTTGATAGCCTTCAAGGTAAAGGCACCACGAAGATTTATAAAACCGTTCACTGTGCGGTTTGCTATCATTACAAGTCATATAATATCATATCGACGGTTAAGCCTTCATGACACCCAAGGTACAACACAAAGGCTAAAATTTTGCAAGATGATCGTGGTTTAGTGTTTATAAACGTTGAGTTTTTAAGCGTATAAAGTACACTGCTCAACAGACCTGAAGGATCACTTTTTCGAAACCACGTAAATGTCTCCCAATTCTACGAATAAGTTTGAAATTAGGCTTAAAGGGGCGGGCAGTCTTCCTCCGTAATGGTGCCACAGCGTGGTGCCCTGCGACATCACTCACTGACTCCACGACACTTAGATAGCAGGACATATGCGAGAAAAAGGCCAAAGCTCAGAAGTTCGTATGCCATGTAATGGTGTCACATTGGCACCATATTTAACAATATTTCTGCCCAGCATCATTGTGGACGTGTCACCACGTTAGGAAGGTCGTCATAGCTCCTCTTTCACACTGCAGTGGGAAGAGGTAGAAGGCACCACCTTAAGACTCGTTTGAGCTTTCCAAGTGATTTATTGCTTCCAACTACAGTGCCACGTTGTCCAGTCTGCGTCACTGGTTCCCGCAATGCTGAGGACACCACTTTACTGACTGTGAAGCGGCTTTGCGATCTGTGCACCCACTGCGGTGCGTCGGCCTTGTATGGCGCTAGCAGTTGACTCAGCGGTCTTCGTCCCTGCCGCCTCAGCGCCGCCTGCCAGGAGCCGCAAGCAGCCCGCTGCACGCTTCTTTGCCGTCGTGGTTCAGATCGTGGGCGACAACAAGCCCCTGTGACCTGATGTCCGAATCAGCGGGCCTCGCCTCAGGGTGCCTTCGGCATGTTTCGGGGGCCAACTAGCAAGCTGCTGGCTGGCTGTGGACCTTGCATTGGCCTCAGAGAGTCGAACCAGGGACCTGCTGTGGACTGGAATGCTGGCGCCCCATCTGCTGCTGCGTGTAGCCGGTGGTGTGACATGCCCCACCGTCCAGGAAAACTGTCACACTTCACGTACTCATAACTCTTAGGTTGGCTAGTGGGCCCCTTCTGCCAGTAACTTGCTCCATGTAAACCGCTGTGTGTAATTTTTCCGGCAGTTCTACTCCACTGTGGCCTCTATTTTACGGCGCAACTGCTGGTGAGCATAACTCACTGGCTGAAACTTGTGTGCTCAGAAATATTGCACCAAATCTGACTTTCCCTGTCCCAAATGGTAGTGCCACTACACCACATTTAACTGCTCCTTTTGACGCGCAGAGATGACTCGCTAAGTAGTTTAAGGTGCCGCCTCGTATGCAACAACTTGACAAACCTCTCGAACCAGATGAGCAGTGTTGTGGGTTCGTGTCCTGCCATGACCGAATTTTTTCTGTCGCATTCGATTCGACAGCAAACCAACATCGACAACAATAATTCAGGTATACATGCCGAAATCGCAAGCAGAGGATGAAGGATCTTAGCGGCAGGCAGCCTAAATTTCCAAGACACAAAGGAATTCAAGGCATTACCTGCCAGTGGGCTCTGATTTGTAGCAATGGAGCAAGTCGAAAATTTGTGACGGAGCGGAATTCGAACCATGTGTCTCCTAGTTACTAGGCGGATTTGCCTCCTGTGCTGCAGTGGACGATCGTTGCAAGTAACACGGAGACAACCACATCAATATCGACCATAGAAAGGACCGCTGAAGTCGTCCGTTGTCGAAAAAGCCACGTGTACTTCCTCATTCAGATCACATCCCTTACATAAATTGCTAAACACATTTCTAAAGAAATTTTCGTTCTGAACTGTCTTTTCAAAACCATTCGTCCTATTCTAAATTTCAGAGGTGGTATCGTTAACACCCTCCATTACTGCTTCTTATAGAGTTCATTGAGGATTTGGTAGTGGAGGAGGAGGAAACTAGTGTTTAACGTCCCGTCGACAACGATGTCATTAGAGACGGAGCACAAGCTCGGATTAGGGAAGGATTGGGAAGGGAATCGATAGTGCCTTTCAAAGGAACCATCTCAGCATTTACCTGAAGCGATTTAGGGCAATAACAGAAAACCTAAATGAGGATGGCCAGATGCGGATTTGAACCGTCGTCCTCCCGCATGCGAGTCCAGTGTGCTAACCACTGCCCCACCTCGCTCGGTCTTGAGACTTTGATCGCAAAACTATTGTGCTGTGCGCTTTATTGTTCCAAATGGAATAAGCGAAAACTTGTTACACATAACGATTTTTCATACTGTTTTCGACATATCAGTAGCATCGTTTTGAAAAGAGTGCTTAGTTTAATAAAACAACTCTGCGCCAAATTTACTCTGCTTCTTAATTTCCTGTCGGTCCAGTCACTTTCTTCAGTTTTCCTGATTACAAAACTCATCAAAGGTTTATGTGACCTCATGCTAAATTTGTACAGTTTTCTTTCCGATATACAGATTACATTTTATTTTTGTCTTATTTTATTTGATTTTCTGGGGCAGCTTTAAACGAGATCTGTTTGCTGTTGTTTCTCATTAGAGGCAGTAGTATGATGTCGTCAGTGTAACGAAGGGGATTTGAGTATGTTCTATTTATACTCCCTTTTTTTGCCATATCGTTGCACTAAGATATGGGGTATCTCTATAACTGCTGAGAGGATGTGGAATTTTCTTATCTGAGTGGTGTGATGAAAATTCCTACTATCTTACTAAAGTGTTGAGATGAATCACCTTTAGTATCTGTAAGACTTTCACCTATCGCCACTAGTAGTTTGTCGAATATCGGAAAGTGTTTGCCAATTTCATTTTTAAAAACATCACAAAGTGAAATAATTTTAACACATACTGCCTTAAACAGAAATTTGAAAGGACGTTTTTCCTCATATTTTTTAATAAGTTTATGGCAACTTAAATGTATTGCACGTCGATAATATACGAACATTTTTTCCCGTCTCTGCAATCTTAAGAAGCACATTCCTTTCGCTATGCAATTTATTTTCCTTTCCTTAAATGCAATTTAATTTGCCAACTCCAGGAACAGAAATCTGGTCTGAATCAATCAAAGAGAAGCACACAAAATAATTAAATAAGTAAAGATAAAAAATACACTTTTTAGACAAATCATATTAATGCTGTTTGTCATCGTTGTGAAAACCATAGCGATTGTTCTTAATACTCTAATAAAAATCAGTCAAGATCACCTTAAGCTGCTTCTGGTAAACTGTTTCGATCTATAAGACCATCCTCAGACCCAAGCTTCCAAGCGACTTGAGGAGCCTGTACACGGAGGCACTCAGTAATACCGATTGAGTAGTTCGTGGCATGTAATAGTTGGTATTACGGAATGATTCCGTGCACAGGCTCGTCAAGTCGCTTGGAAGCTTGCCCTGAGGATGGTCTTACAGACCAAAAGCGGAAGCTACAATTGAAAGTCAATAAAATCTTGTGCTGATACGGTCTGCATTTTATAGCAACAAAGAAAATATGTTAAGTTCTGGATTTTACTCAGCAATACAATTTTGTACCTGTTCCTGTTTGAAACTACAAAGCTTGGTTCGTTTGCTCCATTTACCAAGAACTTCTGAATAAAGTAAAGCTAGTCATTTAATATGCTATAATCGTATGCTTAAAACGCATTTTGCCTGAAAAAAACGAGACTCATCATTTGCGACAAAATACGTATGTGTGATGTCTGAAACATATTGTGTAGTTTTAAGTGGGAAATGTCATTTTATGCAACTAACGTCTCTTGCTGCGAAACGTGTGTGTGTGTGTGTTTAACTATTATGTTTCTTTTCTCATGATTCCACATCAATCTTGTGTCAATGATTGTAATCGTAGACGTATGGACAAGTTTTCAGTGAAGTATAAAGTAAGATTTAAATTTTTGTGGCTAGCAATTGAGGAACGAGTAACATCTGAAAGCCTTTCAAAACCCGGTAATATGTATCGATCCGGATTTTTCTAAGGCAGAGTGACTGGACAGCGAAGAGTGGTCAAAACATGTAAGCCTGTTACGCGAGTCATAGAGATGCTGGCAATGCAATTTAATATTTATGGGCAATAGTGCAGAAGAAGGACACAGATATTGGTTATCGGTTTCTTCGGTTGTCGTTACTTCATCATTCTTCAGCAGACAAAAGTACCTAGAGATGCAACCAGTGGCGTACAGTTCGACGTAAAGGAAGAAAAAGGTTCGTTATAAATCGCCTTTCATATTTCTCTGGAGCCCAACGGGAATTGGTATACCAAAGTGAATCTCTGTCTTCTCTGTCAAGAGAGCTCTCCTCAGTCATCCAGCGCCCAGTTCTCGGGTGATTCACATTGTACGGACAAAGCTGGCAAGTATGTCAGATTCTTTGCACATGCTTTGCGAGAAAACTGAAGTTACTAGCGGTGCTCTATGAGAACATTTCTCTACCAGGGACTTTCTAATGACGGAGAGCAATTTGCGTGAGTCATAAGTACCTCTATAGCTTGAAATTAAACTGTGTCGCGTTCATTTGGGCGACGTCTATCTAAGAGGAGTTGGGCAGACTGACATCTGTGACAATATCAGTGCACTGAATTGGTTTTTACGGCTTGTTGCATTTTTTATTCTGACGATGAACAACGCATGCTATTTGCCTCGTTGTACATCGGATTTTCACTGCCACGTTCCTGTGAGGTAGCATTAGAGTAAGAAATGTTCTCAAAAAAAGTGGGAGGATTTTTCAGGCTCCGAAATGAGTCTTACAGCTAAGGTAAACCCTGAAACAACCTTGTTGTTGGGATAAACATACCATCTAAAAAGTTAACCACTCCAGGAATAATCACGGTAACGCACAATTAGATGAGGAAGAGAGCTTTTTCAGAAATCCCATATCCAGTTAATCATTCATTGGTACTTGGGTTCCGTAGAACTAACAAACGGCGAGAACGTCATTTCTGAGTTTCATACACATAAAGCGAATTATGTGAGACGTCTGTGGGATTAAGACTGCCACGAGAAGAGGCCAAAAAGTTCGTCAAAAATAGGAATAGATGCATACAGCCCTGTGAAAACGGCTGATGTCTAGGAAGACAGGGGTCTTCGCAGTATACTAATCTTATAGAAGAAAGGGCTCATGTCCACAATAACCTGACTGGGTGGATCCCTCCAAAAACAACTCTTTCTTCGTAACGGTACCCTCGAGACACGCCGAGGTTAACGCCTCGTTGGTGGTCAGTACATTCGCCGCTTTGCACCATTTGAAAAAAGGCAAAATCGAAATTAGTTGGATAACGCCACACGCCTCCAGTCACTTATTGTCCAATATCTGTGTTGTGAGTTAACGGAATCCAAATGCCCATTTCATGCAATTCCATTAACAATGTTTGCTCGGAAATTTGTTGAGCTGAACCTGCATAGGCCGACACCAAGAATCCTGTCGATTTGAAAGCAATAGTAACTGACAACCCATGGCATTCGTTTTCTGTCACCAGTGAGGATCTTTCTCTAACCTCTACTGGAACCTCCCACCCGGCCGCCAACCATACAGCTTTGCGTATCGGGTTGCCGCGCTCCCAAGGCGCCAGCACCAAAACTGCGGGACATCACACCTCCAGCAGTCTCTACATTCGCTGTATGCAGCGTTGCTGTCATCGGCTCAAGCTCGCTGCCGTGAGTTACGTGCCGCTACGACAGTTTCCTGGTATTCTTCCTCTGGATGGCTTTACACGACGCTGCCTGGTCGCTCGCCAGTCAATTGACATCGAGAGTCACCCTCACCCCCGGTTCTCTGGATTTAACGATGGCCGCTCAAGCGGACTAAAAACCAGAGGTCCATTGGTTGAGCGTACAGTGTCTGCCGGTAGGTGCCTACGGCCACACATACCGCGTCCAAACCGCAGATCCATCGCGAGTGAATCAGCGATGGACTACGTCCACGTCCGAGCGTTTCCTGGCTATGTGAGGGCTATACTACCAAGCTAAATCTTGTACTTTGAGATATGTAAGCTCGCCCACGTGTGAGGTGTACAGTACTGTGGCTGGTGCCAAACACTTATCATATTGAGTCGAACGTTTGGTTATAATAATTCATAAGCTGCTTGTGTAGATAAAGTTTCACTGTTCTTTGGCTACCTGAGAATTTCTAGATGGACAATGCGACACTGGCACCTGCAGAATTGCTACAGAACGGCTTCAGGAACAGTCTTCTGCGTTTAAACACTTCCACTGGCCACTAAACTCCCCAGAGATGAACACTATTGAGCATATGTTGTATGCCTCGCAACATGCTGTTCAGAAGAGATATCCACCCTCTTGTACTCTCACGGCTTTATGGACAGCCCTGCAGGATTCATGGTCTCTGTTCCTTCAGCACTAATTCAGAAATTAGTCGAACCGATGCTACGCCGTGCTGCGGCACTTCTGCGTGCTCGTGGGGGTCCTAGGCGATATTAGGAAGGTGCACCAGTTTCTTTGCCTGTTCAGTGTAAGAGTCAAAGCAGTAAGCGGCTAATAGAAGTTCAGCAGACAGCTTGGAGAGTTACTGCGAATGGGTTTCCCCCAGGTGCTTGATCGTTGCTGGTCGCTTGTGGGTAAGATGGTGGAACGGCGTGGATGTACGGGCGGAAAAATCATTTCATTGTCACAAAATGTCAAACAGAAAGTGGTAAAGTTACAAAATAGGCAATGAAACCAAAATGGAATATAAAAACGAGACGAGAAAGTGCGTTTGAACGCTTACTCGATAGACAGAATAGTGCTTCAGATGTTGAAAATGTAAGAGCTTAACACGCCAATAAATTCAAAATATTCTTGTTTGTGAAGGTCTTAAGCCATTTTATAGAAGAAAGAGTAGACAGACAGTGTTTGGGGAGCACAATCGAAATACAGCTTCAACATTTAATACTAATGTAACAGTGCAAAATAAATTATAAATCAATAAATGTAGTGACAGGATAAGATAGTAAACGACCACAGCTGCATGTAAAAGTGTAAGTTCCATTATGTTAAGTAATACATAATTGACTGGTGAGGAAAGTAAGGCCAGAATGGCTTACGTATGATGTGTCACTGCGAAGAACATAGCTCGACGAAGCTGTACCATACATAGGAACAATTCCTAGAGTACAGTACAGAAGGTAAATAAATAAAATTCACAGTGAGACGAACAGAAAAAAAACTTTCGTTCTCCGCCGATAATTACTCTGAAGTCACCGCGATTTATGATAGTACCCCTGGACATTACCCAAGATAGGGCATGGATCTTAATAGGGTGTGTGATCGGCGCGGACGGCAATGCTTACTTTACCACGTGCTGCCAGGTTGCACACAAGATTGTATTGTATTGTATGTTAATCGGGGACCTAGAAACGACGGAGAGGCTCCGTCCCCGCCTCAGGCGCAGTTTTCCACAACCCCACGACGACTACCGCAGTTCACTTCACCTCTCCGCCGCCCCACACCGAGCCCAGAGTTATTGTGCCGTTCGGACCCCAGTGCCCCCCCCCCCCCACCCCACCCCAGGGAATGTCCCACACCCCTTGTTTGTGTGGTAGAGTACTGGTGGTGTACGCGTACGTGGCGAAACTGTTTGCGCAGCAATCGCCGACGTGGTGTAGCTGAGGCGGAGTAAGGGGAGCCAGCCATCATTCGCCGTGGCAGATGGGAAACCCCCCAAAAACCATGCACAGACTGGCCGACTCACCGGACCTCGTCACAAGTCCGCCGGGCGGTTTCGTGCCAGGGACCAGGCGCTCCTTCCTGCCCGGAAAGCCATGCGTTAAATCGCACGGCTAACTGGGCGGTCGCACACAAGGTTAGTAAGGAGCTCTTGTTGTACGACGTTCCGTTCCTCCACCAGCGTGGTTCACAACTGCTGGATGGCCTTGGGTGCATGTGGACGGGCTGCAATATGCCGCCCCAATGCATACAATGTGTGCTCGATGGGATTTTAGCCGCAGCAATCACCGACATAGTGTAACTGAGGAGGAATAAAGAGAAATAGACTGCATTCGCCGAGGCAGATGGAAAACCGCCTTAAAAACCATCCACAGGCTGGCCGGCACACCGCACCGCGACCGTCATCCGCGGGCGAATTCGTGCTGGGGATCGGCACGCCTTCCCGCCAGGAAAGCAGTGTGTTAGACCGCACGGCTAACCGGGTTGGCAACTTGGCAGTGAAATATTATGCGAAAGTTACTTTCGTACTAAAGTTTTGCGCACCATTGTAGTAAATAAGAGTAAGTTTCTAACATTCTGGGTGGTATCTGTTCTATATCGTGTCTCCCTACCACTTTCGCGCAACGACGCTCTGATCGTGTTTTTTTAGGGAATTGACTAGTTTGAACCGGGGACCTGTTGCTGGTAAGGAGACGCCAGACCACACATGACATGTAGAGTTCAGAAGAGTTCAGTGAGACTAGCGATGGTATAACCAAATACTTAACGATTTCAGTGTCAGCTCTACTGCGCTCCCTGTAAAAGAATCTTAATACTAACTAAATTTAGTGGAAGGGGTTCAAGGCTTTCCTATTTTTAGTTAGTTGGTAAAATAACGTCGAAAAAGAAGCTAAGTTTACCACTGGAAATTTTATTCTACTCGCAAAACATTGTTTATAAATTGCACTATTGATAAAAGGAAATGTTGCAATACAGGATGATAAAAACCAACTGCGTTTAACAAAAAGGTGAACGAATATTCCCTGAATGGGTTTCCAAGTTCTACAATGGATCGAAGGATGACCTATGCCATATCACCTCTATAATCTAGGTTTAAATTAAGTTTCACAAAAGAGAAAACTATCAAAATGGTCTACAGTGATCCTCAATTATCTTTAATTACTAATCTAACTTATCGTAAATTACAGTGGCTGATGTGGCTTCTCAGTAACTATATAGCAGAAAAATCATCACGTTTCAGATTTTCACTTCAAGTGGGAAATGTGAACACCATGAGCTTTAATTGACAATCGACACTAGTATTACGCAAAAAGGAGGTGTAACAGATGAGACTTTTGCAGTTCTGAATGAAGCTTTATGCGCTCAAAAATGCGGCATCGCGTGCGTTCATTACCTTGTTGGTGTTCGTCAGGGGGCGGCGGCCGGCGCAGCAGCTATCCAGCTCGCCGTCTCGGAACTAACCAACCTCTCCTAACTTCTCCTTACTACCATTTATCGAAGTTGGTTTTAAAAAAAAACTATCTGGCTGTGTTTTCATCTGACCAATCAGGGTCTCAATGTTAACCTTAAGCTCCGCCTACAAAAATTCTGTCTATCCAATGAGAAACGTTATACTTTTCGTGGTGGGGCAATGCTTTTAAAGTTTGCAACGTAACAGAGACGCGAAAAAGTCTCACGCTAAAACTTGCAGCTGGCGTGGCCCTTTTTGTGTTATCGTAAGTTCTATACTCTTTTTCTGGAGGGCTCTAGCTTTTAACATGGTTCTACTCTCGGCTTCTATTCTCATTTCTCCCCTCGGAACTGCGTCTGTCTCACGGTGGGAAGGTATGACATGCATTTAGGCATTCTTGTGTTAGTCTGTGGTATTCCGTTTGCTCACTCGTTACTCGTATTACTCTGGTTAATTTAATGTCACGATTTATTCGGAGCTATGTGACATACTACTGGATTTGCTTATCATGTCAGGGTTTTCATGGAAGGTGTTGGATTTGCCTGACACCTCACAAGTTAACTGTCTCAAAGATTAAAATGTGCATAACGAAAAAATTGAGGACCCTGCAGAAACCCAACGACACCACTGAAAGCCTGTGAAAGTCTAGTCTTAACTCATGTGTGATATGTGTAGTGGGAATAAGTTTCATGTAAATCTGTTATTTTCCGCAAGGACGGATCATGTGTATTTAAGACGGCGGCCATATTGGCTGACAACAGCTTGCCTTGAACTTCACCGTGGACAGACGTATGTGTTGATGGGCAGCGCGTCGGTTGCGACTGAAGGGATTCAATTTTTCTTTGGCTCCCAACTGCATGGTGTTCGGACTTCTAAAATCTTCTGCAGCAGTCCTAAAACTTCGAAAAGTTCACACAGCTAGCTTCGTGAAGTTGAAATTGCATCTCGTTTAGACTTGCGAATTTTTTCGGTGGTTAGTTTCAGGGACTCTAACTTCGAGCTGCAGTGCGTTTAGGCTATTGAATTATTCATGTAACTTTGTGAACCTGATCGTTGAACGGTATTGTGGTGTGCCTGAATTAGCATTTCGGTAAGCCAGCGAGTCACTATTCGTCCTTGTTCCTCTCACGACATTAGACAAAGGTTTTTATTTCTATATGATAACCAGGTGGTGCTAAGAGTATGGCTTACACCGCTGACCGTAATCTAGCCTGCAGTTAATAATTGTTAGAACAGATCAGTTTGCAGGGTAATGCGACAGGCGTGTGGCCGTTCCCATTTCTTTTTTATTTCCTTTTGAGTGATCTGTCTTCTGACTGGTATGATGCGCCCCGCCACGAATTCCTCTCCAGTGTCAACCTCTTCATCTCAGAGTAGCACTTGCAACGTACATCCTCAATTACTTGCTGGATGTATCCAGTCTCTTTCTTTGTCTGCCGGCCGGAGTGGCCAAGCGGTTCTAGGCGCTTCAGTCCGGAACCGCGCGACTGCTACGGTCGCAGGTTCGAATCCTGCCTCGGGCAAGGATGTGTGTGATGTCCTTAGGTTAGTTAGGTTTAAGTAGCTGTAGGTTCTAGGGTACTGATGACCTCAGATGTTAAGTCCCGTAATGCTCAGAGCCATTTGAACCATTCTGTCTTCGTCTACTTTTTGCCCTTTACACCTCTCTCAGGTACTATGGAAGTAATTCCATCATGTTTTAGCAGATGTCCTATCATCCTGTCTCTTCTCCTTATCAGTGTTTTCCACATATTCATTTTCTCTCCGATTCTGCACATAATCTCCTCATTTCTTACACCATCAGTCCACTTAATTTTCAACATTCGTCAGTAGCACCACGTCTCAAATGCTTCTATTCTCTCCTGTTCCGGTATTCCCACAGTCCATATTTCACTGCTATACAATCCTGTACTCCAGACGTACATTCTCAGAAATTTATTTTTCAAATTAAGGCCTATGTTTGAGACTAGTAGACTCCTCTTGATCAGCAGTGCCCTTTTCCCCAGTGCTAGTCTGCTTTTGATGTCTTCCTTTATTGTTTGGCTGCTTACGCAGCAGAAGTCCTTATTTTCATCCACTTCGTGACCGTCAATTGTGACGTTAAAGTTCTCACTATTCGTATTTCTGCTACTTCTCAATACCTTCGTCTTTCTTCGATTTACTCTCCATCCATACTCTGTACTCATTAGACTGTTCATTCTATTCTGCACATCATGTAATTCTTCTCTACTTTCACTCAGGAGACCAATGTCATCAGTGAATCATGACATTGATATCCTTTTACCTTGAATTTTAGTTCCACTCCTGAATCTTTCTTTCATTTCCATCATTGCGTCTTTGATGTACAGACTGAACAGTAGGGGAGAAAGACTACATCCCTCAAAAATGTTCAAATGTGTATGAAATCTTATGGGACTTAACTGCTAAGATCATCAGTCCCTAAGCTTACACACTACTTAAACTAAATTATACTAAGGACAAACACAGACACCCATGCATGAGGGAGGACTCGAACCTCCGCCGGGACCAGCCGCACAGACTAAATCCCTGTTTCACCCTCTTTTTAATCCGAGCACTTCGATCTTGGTCATCCATTCTTATTATTTCCTCTTGGCTCTTGTACGTATTGTACACTCCTGGAAATGGAAAAAAGAACGCATTGACACCGGTGTGTCAGACCCACCATACTTGCTCCGGACACTGCGAGAGGGCTGTACAAGCAATGATAACACGCACGGCGCAGCGGACACATCAGGAACCGCGGTGTTGGCCGTCGAATGGCGCTAGCTGCGCAGCATTTGTGCACCGCCGCCGTCAGTGTCAGCCAGTTTGCCGTGGCATACGGAGCTCCATCGCAGTCTTTAACACTGGTAGCATGCCGCGACAGCGTGGACGTGAACCGTATGTGCAGTTGACGGACTTTGAGCGAGGGCGTATAGTGGGCATACGGGAGGCCGGGTGGACGTACCGCCGAATTGCTCAACACGTGGGGCGTGAGGTCTCCACAGTACATCGATGTTGTCGCCAGTGGTCGGCGGAAGGTGCACGTGCCCGTCGAATGGAGACGTGTCGTCTTCAGCGATGAGAGTCGCTTCTGCCTTGGTGCCAATGATGGTCGTATGCGTGTTTGGCGCCGTGCAGGTGAGCGCCACAATCAGGACTGCATACGACCGAGGTACACAGGACCAACACCCGGCATCATGGTGTGGGGAGCGATCTCATACACTGGCCGTACACCTCTGGTGATCGTCGAGGGGACACTGAATAGTGCACGGTACATCCAAACCGTCATCGAACCCATCCTTCTACCATTCCTAGACTGGCAAGGGAACTTGCTGTTCCAACAGGACAATCCACGTCCGCATTTATCCCGTGCCACCCAACGTGCTCTAGAAGGTGTAAGTCAACTACCCTGGCCAGCAAGATCTCCGGATCTGTCCCCCATTGAGCATGTTTGGGACTGGATGAAGCGTCGTCTCACGCGGTCTGCACGTCCAGCACGAACGCTGGTCCAACTGAGGCGCCAGGTGGAAATGGCATGGTAACCCGTTCCACAGGCCTACATCCAGCATCTCTACGACCGTCTCCATGGGAGAATAGCAGCCTGCATTGCTGCGAAAGGTGGATATACACTGTACTAGTGCCGACATTGTGCATGCTCTGTTTCCTGTGTCTATGTGCCTGTGGTTCTGTCAGTGTGATCATATGATGTATTTGACCCCAGGAATGTGTCAATAAAGTTTCCCCTTCCTGGGACAATGAATTCACGGTGTTCTTATTTCAATTTCCAGGAGTTTATTAGATTTTCATTTCTTTTTAGGTACTGCATTACCCGTTCAATATCCCATATACTTTCATCATCTTCAGCTTGCAACGTCGGCATGCATATCTGAACTATAGTTTTCGGGTTTTGGTCGATTCTCATAAGAACAACCCTATCACTGAACTCTTCACATTAATACACCTTCTGCTCTAACTTCCTATTCATAACAAATCCTACTCCCGTTGTTTTCTGCTGCGGTTGATATAATGCTATACTCATCTGACCAGAAATCGTTATCTTCTTTCCATTTCACTTCACTGACCTCTAAACTGTCTAGATCCCCTAGATGCCCAGAAATCGGTCACACACTAAACAAACTCTTTGACTTCCTAGAATTCTAAACAGTTATAGTGCAGGTAAGCACGTCGCACGTACCAGTAAGTAACTGACCTGCAACGTACCGTGATTTAATCACATTGAGTGTACAGTAATAATTAAAAGGCCGAAGTGATAAGATTTCGACGACACACCGGCATTGAGAATCTTGTTCTTATCGCAGGTTTCTGGGTTTAGGCTAAGATACGCCTGTTCCGGTTACCTTATATTGTCATAGAGCGGACTACCCACTTATCTTTCCAAAATGTGATATATGAGAACATGTTGCTGTTATTCGTTTTTATTCTTTGACACTTTTCTACAGTGAATTCCATAACTAGTTCTGCACTGTTGTTGATTTTACTAATTTTATGTTCTCTGAGGGACATGAAAGGGAAGCAGCAGTTGGGAAGGGAGTGAGACAGGGTTGTAGCCTCTCCACGATGTTATTCAATCTGTATATTGAGCAAGCAGTAAAGGAAACAAAAGAAAAATTCCGAGTAGGCATTAAAATCCATGGAGAAGAAATAAAAACTTTGAGGTTCGGTGATGACATTGCAATTCTGTCAGAGAAAGCAAAGGACTTGGAAGAGCAGTTGAATGGAATGGACAGTGCCTTGAAACGAGGATACAAGATGAACATCAACAAAAGCAAAACGAGGATAATGGAATGTAGTCGAATTAAGTCTGGTGATGCTGAGGGAATTAGATTAGGAAATGAGACACTTAAAGTAGTAAATGAGTTTTGCTATTTGGGGAGCAAAATAACTGATGATGGTCGATGTAGAGAGGATATCAAATGTAGACTGGCAATGGCAAGAAAAGCGTTTCTGAAGAAGAGAAATTTGTTAACATCGAGTATATATTTAAGTGTCAGGAAGTCGTTACTGAAAGTATTTGTATGGAGTGTAGCCATGTATGGAAGTGAAACATGGACGATAAATAGTTTAGGCAAGAAGAGAATAGAAGCTTTCGAAATGTGGTGGTACAGAAGAATGCTGAATATTAGGTGGGTAGATCACATAACTAATGAGGAGGTATTGGATAGAATTGGGGAGAAGAGGAGTTTGTGGCACAACTTGACAAGAAGAAGGGACCGGTTGGTAGGACATGTTCTGAGGCATCAAGGGATCACAAATTGAGCATTGGAGGGCAGTGTGGAGGGTAAAATACATAGAGGGAGATCAAGAGATGAATACACTAAGCAGATTCAGAAGGACGTAGGTTGCAGTACGTACTGGGAGATGAAGAAGTTTGCACAGGATACAGTAGCATGGAGAGCTGCATCAAACCAGTCTCAGGACTGAAGACCACAACAACAATAACAATGTTCTCTGTTGGAATCTTTTAAAAATCTGAGTGATATAGTTTATGATGATTCCAGTTGCCTAGGACCTTTATTTGTTAGAGCCCATTGTTATTTTAATTGTCTCACTTACTAACTCACAGGTGTTTCTATTTTTTACGTCCTTAGCTGTTCATAAGTTAAGTCGGAGCTAAGTAATAGTAGTAGTTGTAATGACCTTCACTCCGAAGACTGGTTGGATTTACCTCAACAAGCCAGTTTCTTCTGTGCATGCTCTTCATTTATGCGTAACAGCTGCAGTTGGGTGTGAAATCAGTAGAAAAGAAAAGGTACTGCAGAATGTGACATGCCGCTTAGAAGCGTCAACCAACAGAAATGCACATCGAGTAGACTGCGGAAGTACAGAAGTAATCCTGCATGGAGGTGCAACTGTGGATTTTATGAAATAGCTCACGAATAATCCATAGCGAGACTCGTCTCTCTTTTCCAAAAGGGAAAAAGAAATGATCTCAGTGATTGTAGAGGTACTGGTCGTCTAAATTCATTAAGCGTTGGTTGTGATATTTCATTTCAGTTCTGATGACATTTGTCACACAGTAGGGCATGTGTCAATTCGATACGTGAAATAATTTTGGATATACGGAATTTTGAGGTAATCTCGTTGTGTGCGTTCCCTTCAAAATATGAGCTGTAATACCGTAACAACAAATACTGATGAGCCAAAACATTATCGTCATCTGCTTAATAGCGAATTGGTCCTCATCTCGGACACAGTGCAGCAATGATTCTGTGTGACATGGGTTCGATAAGTTCTTGGTAATTTTCCGGAGCTATTTGGCATCAGACAAGCTATTTCCGAAAATTTGCCCGATGGTGGTCCTTGGAGCGTGCGGAGGTAGCGTCTGATAGTGTCGCAGACGTGATCCATTCCTTTCAAACTGGAATGGCTATGACAACAACGTGAGTTCACTATCACGTTCCTGAAATACTGAAGTACTATTCTCGCCATGTGACACGGAGAGTTCTCCTGGTGGTAGATCACAATCGGACAAGGCATCAAGCATGAAGGTTTTGTAAACACTCGTCACCAGTTTCGCAAAAGCCTCGTCGCTACTGCTGGGTAGGCAGAGTTGTCACTGTTGTTACGGTTCTGGTGCAGTACACTGCTAAGACAATTTCTCCCTGCCACTATTACACAGCTATGCCCCAGGGTCACGTAGCACGTTACATGAACAAACGTTCCACAACACTACAACAAATTAGGAACAAAGTCACACAATTAAGTTAAAAAGGCTTACATATATTTGTAAATTGTCGAATATTGAAGTATGCAACCCTGTATGTACATTACTGCCCATTAAAATTGCTACACCAAGAACAAATGCAAATGATAAACCGGTATTCATTGGAGAAATATATTATACTAGAACTGACATGTTATTAAATTTTCACACAAATTTCGGTGCATAGATCCTGAGAAATCAGTAACCAGAACAACCACATCTGGGCGTAGTAACGGCAGTGACACGCCTGGGCATTGAGTCAAACAGAGATTGGATGGCGTGTACAGGTACAGCTGCCCATGCAGCTTCAACACGACACCACAGTTCATCAAGAGCAGTGACTGGCGTATTGTGACGAGCCAGTTGCTCGACCACCATTGACCAGACGTTTTCAGTTGGTGAGAGATCTGGAGAATGTGCTGGTCAGGGCAGCAGTCGAACATTTTCTGTATCCAGAAAGGCCTGCACAGGACCTGCAGCATGCGGTCGTGCATTATCCTGCTGAAATGTGGGGTTTCGAATGAAGGGTAGAGCCACGGGTCGTAACAGATCTGAAATGTAACTTCCACTGCTCAAAGTGCCGTCAGTGCGGACAAGAGGGGACCGAGGCGTGTAACGAATGCCACCACATACCATCACGCCGGGTGATATGCCAGTATGGCGATGACGAATACACGCTTCCAATGTGCGGTCACCGCGATGTAACCAAACACGGATGCGACCATCATGATGGTGTAACCAGAATCTGGATTCATCCGGAAAAATGACGTTTTGCCATTTGTTCACCCAGGTTCGTCGTTGAGTACACCATCGCAGGCGCTTCTGTCTGTGATGCAGCGTCAAGGGTAACTGCAGCCATGCTCTCCGAGCTGATAGCCTATGCTGCTGCAAACGTCGTCGATCTGTTCGTGCAGATGGTTGTTGTCTTGCAAACGTCCTCATCTGTTGACTCTGGGATCGGGACGGGGCTGCACGATCCGTTACAGCCAAGAGGATAAGATGCCTGTCATCTCGACTGCTAGTGATACGAGGTCTTTGGGATGCAGCACGGCGTTCCGTATTACCCTCCTGAACCGACCGATTCCATACTCAGCTAACAGTCGTTTGATCTCGACCAACGCCAGCAGCAATGTCGCGATACGATAAATTGCAATCGCTGTAGGCTACAATCCGACCTTCATCAAAGTCGGAAACGTAATGGTACGCATTTCTCCTCCTTACACGAGGCATCACAACAACGTTTCACCAGGCAACGCTGGTCGACTGCTGTTTGTGTATGAGAAATCGGTTGGAAATTTTCCTCATGTCGGCACGTTGTAGGTGTCGCCACCGGCACCAACATTGTGTGGATGCTCTGGAAAGCTAATCGTTTGCAGATCACAGCATATTCTTCCTGTCGGTTAAATTTAGCGTCTCTAGCATGTCATCTTCATAGTGCAGCAATTTTAATGGCCAGTAGTGTAACACGAAAAAGGCCCTCAATGGCTAAATACAAATGTAGGTAAACTACACAATACATGGCAAATGCACTTTATAATATCTGTCAGTTCAGTTCTAAGTGTTCACTAAACGACATTCCCTGTCTAAGTCAGCCCTGTACGACGATCTATAACCAAGTAGGGGAGAGCTGCTCTTCTATCTCCCTAGTAGGCTACTGTCCGTTGTAGTGCAGTCATTGGCCGATTGTCCTCGGCCGGCTATTGGTAGGGGCGAAGTCGATATCTTCATCCACAGTGCCGCCCATGGCGATGGTGGAACTCGCGCAAGTGGCGAGCCTTCATGGCACAGGCACCAGCCCGTGGTGCTTTTGTCCCGGTTGTGTCTTGATCGAACGACACAGCAGAAGGAATGTAGGTGGTCCGTAATAATACTCACTTTCTAACACGGATCCCATGACAGCCCATGTGAAAGCCCCCTATAGAATAATGCCAGTATAGTCATAACCGGCCCGTGTAAGCGGTGCGGTGCTTATTTCGGGCGGCTGTTCGCCTGAATCACGGTGTATCGCGGCACGATCATCGACCTGGAGTGACAAGAAACGTGATTTATTGTATCACGCGATTCATTTCCAATATATGCGCAGCATTATGTTGTCTGTTACGAAATGAAGTAAAACCGATTGTGTCAGTTATTAGGTTGTAACGACATAATGTCTTTGTCTTATGATCATCGTTTACCTACACTGGCTAGGAACAATAAAAAGCTTTCCTAAGTATGTCATGTATGGTTGTTGCTCTGTTTGAGGAAGGTTTGAACGCAGTGTGAAGCCGTAATGGCAGCAGAAGTAATTAAGAAAGTTTTATGACCTGAAGATGACTGAAACTAGTAACCAGCCCATATAAATATTTCATATGCGGTCTCAACTTCTGGGATTTAAATCCCTAATATAATAAAGATTTGCACCAGATAGCATGTCAACGTACTTGACATTTGCTACGGTTAAAGATGCAATCTAGGCAGTTTCGTGTCCACTGGAATCTTAAACTCCACATTCCGTGACGGGAAGTGGACATACACTTAGACCCTCATCGTTCTTTAATCATTTAGCACGGATGATCACAGCAGTAGCATATGGTTCTAATGGCTCTGAGCACTACGGGACTTAACTTCTAACGTCATCGGTCCCCTAGAACTTAGAACTACTTAAACCTAACTAACCTAAGAAAATCACACACATCCATACCCGGGGCAGGATTCGAACCTGCAACCGTAGCGGTCGCGCGGTTCCAGACTGTAGTGCCTACAACCGCTCGGACACCCCGGCCGGCATCAGTAGCATACGAAGAGCCGAGAATTTTCGCCATTGACGAGATGATCGCTCCAGACACTGGCGATAACGATTTGTCCTTTGTCTAAGTCGCTGATTTCAGTGGCTTTTTCCATTGGCGATCTTTTTATTCGCTAGAATGATTCCTTATGGGTGCTAAAAACAGCAGCACAAGAACTACCGACAATTTTTGCCATTTGCACTTTGCAAGACATCGTGCAACACCTATCTGTCCTTTGTCGAAGTAATGTCCTTTTCCATCGCTAGAATGATTCCTCATTCGTCTCTGATTCGCTTGTATGCTTTCCTTGCCCAGCCACTTCTTATGCTCGTTTGGCTCGTCTATGTATATTCCAGAGAGAGAGAGAGAGAGAGAGAGAGAGAGAGAGAGAGAGAGAGAGAGAGAGAGAGAGAGAGAGAGATTTGTCAGATACTTTGTGAAATGATTGTTCTAAAAGTAAAAAATAAAACAGATTAGAGGAACATTTCATGCACCTCATTTCCTATGTATGATTTAGATCATCATTCAATGGTTTTTCAAATGTTACTCTAATGTCCCTGGTGATCAAAAAGTCAGTATAAATTTGAAAACTTAATAAACCACGGAATAATGTAGATAGAGAGGTAAAAATTGACACACATTCGTGGAATGACATGGGGTTTTATTAGAACAAAAAAAAAGAAAACAAAGTTCACAAAATGTCCGGCAGATGGCGCTGGACAGAAAAACTGCTACCGTGACGGGTGAGAGGTACGCCGATATGTTACAGAATCGCATCATCCCGAGCCTGGCTGATAAACACCTGCTGTAACGTGCGATGTTTATGCAGGATGGCGCTCCACCCCATATTGCTAGACGCGTGAAAGATCTCTTGCGCAGGTCGGTTGGTGATGATCGTGCGCTCAGCAGCCACTTTCGTCATGCTTGGCCTCCAAGGTACCCAGACCTCAGTTCGTGCGATTATTGTCTTTGGGGTTACCTGAAATCGACAGTGTATCGTGATCGACCGACATCTCTAGGGATGCTGAAAACAACATCCGACGCCAATGCCTCACCATAACTCTGGACATGCTTTACAGTGCTGTTCACAACATTATCGCTCGACTACAGCTGTTGCTGAGGAATGATGGTGTACATATTGAGCATATCCTGTAAAGAACATCATCTTTGCTTTGCCTTACTTTGTTATGCTAATTATTGCTATTCTGATCAGATGAAGCGCCATCTGTCGGACATTTTTTGAATTTTTAAATTCTTTTGGTTTTAAGAAAACCCCATGTAATTCCAAGCATGTGTATCAATTTGTACCTCTCTATCTACATTATTCCCTGATTTATTCAGTTTTCAAATTAATACTGACTTTTTGATCACCCGGTATTTTATTTGTAAATTTCAGAATAAATAACTTTACGAAACTTTTGACCGACTTTTTCAAGTTCTTGTTTTTTATTTGCAAGTTTTGTTCATGAAGCATGTTCTTATTGACATCTCGTTTGTTTTCTAGCGGCTTCCGTACTCCGAATGTCATGAATTTAGAACTTGATTCGAAGGAAACCATTTTAACTGATAAATATCACTCCACTGTAGCTTTCTATACGTGTTTCAGCTAGGTCTAGGGAAGGTAAACTTTTAGGGATCTCATTGTCCTCGAATCTCCCAAGTTTAACACTTGATTCGAAGAAAGCCATTTTAAAAATCGCATATCTCACCTGTGCAACTTATTGTACTCAAAATAGTTTCACCTTTGACACTTCATTTATTTTCCTAGCGTCCTCTGTTGTCGAAATGCCTTAAGTACTTGATTCAAACGAAGCCTTTTTGATAGTTAAATGTCACATCAATGTAAGTTTTTATGCGCCAAATGACTAGATCTTGGAGAGATGAACTTTTTGAAGCTCCATTTACGAAGCTAACAGCAGCTGTTCGTAAAAATATTTCAATTTTGCCTTAATTCAGACATTACACTTTTTTAATCACCTTGGTAACTTTGAAGTACTTTTTTTCTTTTTGACAAACTAGATGTCACGCTGATCTGTTTGATACTCCACTAGTGTATTTCCCACTCCGTTTGGTGATTTACTGGGACAAAAACCTATTATTCAGGGAGTCTTGTCTTTGCTCCGTATAAACATTTAATCAATAATAATCATGTTCTTTCTTTTGGAATGGTACGAAATATGTCACAATCATTCTCTTGCAGATTATCATTCCGTGGCATCAGCTTGCGTTCTGCGTCCAGTGTTTTACGAACGCACAACCTCACTCGATCCTTATTTTTTGGTGTTTTGATTACGATGTATTAAGCCGTTGTTAGTTGTGTGGGAGGGTCACTGATCCCAGTCTCGCATCATCCGGAGACACATATTACAAGCAGCAGTTCCCGACAAGAAGTCTTCTCCGAAATTATTCATCAGTCGATAAAATAGGTCGCAGGTAGAGAGAGAGAGAGAGAGAGAGAGAGAGAGAGAGAGAGAGAGAGAGTGTAGAATACGTAAGAATGGAATTGGAGTGATAGGGCTATAGCGCACGCAATACGCTAGTGATGCGGCAGTCGCCTTTCGGGATTGTGTTGACAACAGCGATCGAACCCAGACAAAGCGGCGGTTGCAGAAGGGGCGAGGAGTTGTGAAAGACGACCATTGGTGGGGATAGGAGTTGGGAAAGGGGGGGGGAGAATGGAACGGAGATGAGCTCCGCCCCTGCCTTTCATTTCACTGCCGCCGTCCTGATCCCTTCCAGACTGATTATTGCTTAATGGGTGCCGAAACAGAAGGGATGAGCCTATGGTGGATCGAGTTCAGGCTGTCAACGACCTCCGCATGAGCGCCTGCGCAGGGCCGAATGAGGATAATGCTGCATGCATCTTGTAATGCACTTTATAGTCAACCGACATCATGTGTCGAGGGCTAATAGGCTTTATATATTCCTTAGAGAGCACGAATCCTACAGCTGTACCAACGACGAGCGTAAAGCGGTGTACAGGGTGAACCCGAACTCTGCCGACATTGGAACGCGCCATGTCTTCACAACCACAGACGGCTGACGCTGATGTGCTTTCAAAAAATGGTTCAAATGGTTCTAAGCACTATGGGACTTAACATCTGAGGTCATCATTCCCTAGACTTAGAACTACTTAAACCTAACTAACCTAAGCACATCACACACAGCTATCCCCTTTTTGGGCCCCTTTTTATGAGTTGGCCAAACTGTTTAGGAATACTAAGGTACAAATTGTGTTCTGTTGAACTGTGGGAACACAGTTCTCGTTCCTTCGCAGTGAGAAATCTAAGTCTTCCCCTTCTCGAGATCGGGAGTATATGAAACGAAGTGTCTTGGTTGTAACACACACTGTATCGGCCAAATGGGAAGGTCCTTTATAGCCCGTTTCAGTGATCATGTTTTAATTAAAAAAAAAGATATTCTGCCTTCCCGTAAAATTCGAAAATTTCTCGCTGATTTCGATATTTCGCATGTTCTACAAAGAGACAAGAAGATGAACATCCTCGAAGAGAGGCTTGATCGAGGAACAACTGATCTTTCATAAGAAGGCTTACTTCGAGACTATGATGTTACCTTTTATGTAAATGTCTACGCACATGTGGCTTGTTTATACATCGGTATAGTTCAGTGTGCTTCCTCGTTTTTATCTTATCTAATGGATCTAAGCGTATAGTTACTTCGTAAACACATCCTGTGTCTTCCGTATGGCGGCTTCACCTACTACGATTTATAGCTGTGTAGTAGGAGCCGTAAACGTGTGCCATAAGCACGCTTTATGCACCTGGCTTCTGTTGTTAACATGTCCAGCGTTGTGTTAAGAGCGAGCACGCGTAACACATGTAACGTGTGAGTCATGTATGATTTTATTCTTTACATTACTCACATACTCTGTGATCCAGGGTCTTTTAGCCCTCAATATTTTTTTACCTTTATCTCCAAGCATATTTACGTGGTTTCTTACAGATAGAGCTCAACACGTCGCTCTTAACGGAACTAAATCGACAGATGTAAAGGTAATATCCTGAGTACCACAGGGAAGTATGATAGGACCGTTGTTGTTTACAGTATATATAAACGATCTAGTAGAAAGCGTCGGATGGTCTTTAAGGCTATTCGCAGATGGTGCAGTTGTCTATACCAGAGTAGCAACACCAGAAGATAGTAAGAATTTGCAGAACGACCTGCTGAGAAGTGTTGAATGGTGCAGACTGGCAGTTGACCCTGAACGTAAATAAATGTAACATATTGCTCATGCATAGGAAAAGAAATCCACTACTGTACACCTAAAAAATACTGATGAAAAACTGCTGGAGAAAGCGTCTTCCGTAAAATATCTAGGCGTAACTATCCAGAGCGACCTTAAGTGGAATGGCCATATAAAACAGATACTGGGGAAAGCGGACACCAGACTCAGATTAAGTGGAAGAATCTTAAGGAAATGCAACGTATCCACCAAAGAAGTGGCTTATAAGGAGCTTGTTCGCCGGATTCTTGAGTATTGTTCATCTGTCTGGGATCCCTGCCAGGTAGGACTGATAGAGGAGATAGAGGAGATCGAGCGAAGAGCGACGCGTTTCGTCACAGGATTGTTTAGCTGGTGAGAGAACGTTACGGAGTTGCTAACCAAACTCCGCTGTCAGACGCTACAAGAGAGGTGTTGTGCATCACGGAGAGATTTACTATTAAAAGTTTGGGTCATTATTTTTCAGGAGGAGTCAGACAACATATTACTTCCCCCCACGTACATCTGGCGTATTGACCACGAAGAGAAAATTCGAGAAATTAGAGCCAATACAGAGGCTTACCGACAATCATTCTTCCCACGCACTATTCGCGAGTGGAACAGGGTTGGATGGATCAGATAGTGGTACCGAAAGTACCCTCCGCCACACACCATTAGGTGGCTCTTGGGGAGTATGATGTAGTTGTTTCTTCTTGTTGTTCCGCTTACCACTCTTCGCTTTCAAACACTTTATTATTTATTTCCGTAGATTGTCCTGTATGTTTTACTGGACGACGTGGCATTTTTGGTAAGTGTGGGACGTTCTCTACTATTGCCAGTGGTTCTCTAGCGTTTTTACCAGGTCGATGTTTCCTATAAATTTTATTAGATGACGTGCCATTTTTGCTTATAGCATGGCATTCTGTACACTTTCCGTTGGTCCTCGGGTGTTTTTACCAGTGACTTTGTCTTTGGTTAAACTCGTTTCACAACTCAGATCCTGCTGGTTTCCTAGTCGCTTTATTTAACTGACGATGTAGTTTCATAGCGGATTCCTGACTCATAAATTTGTACTGAGGAAACTTGTTGTTTTTTTTTTTTCACCAGATGTCTGATGATGCTCCTGTGAGAGTGAAACGCGCCACAAATTAAATTTAAATAAATAAATAAAAAAAACATTTTGCAACCGAGACTGCCTATTTTTTCTCGAACACCTCAAGCGGTCTCTATACCATGAGTTTCCGCTTCTACCAGTTTCCCTATTCTTCTCCAAGCAATTCCTATAAGGTGTGGCTTATAAAACTGTCTCGTAATATACACTTCTGACAGCACCTGTCTTATTTGTAATTCGAAGTATTACATTCTTCATGCGGTCTTAAAGTACTATATATCTCATAAATCTTGCACACCAGATGGAACTGTTTTGTCATGCCTGGTTCTCCCAAGGATCTCAAAAAAGTTGTAAGAGAATGTCTTCAACTGCGGCGGCCTTGCTTCGAAAGGTCTTTCAATACTCTGTCAAACTGATCGCGTAATATTATATCTCGCAACTCGTCTTCATCTGCTTGTTCTTCCATGTCTATAATATTATCATAATTTCCCTTGTATAACCCGTTTATATGCTCCTTCCAGCTTTCAGCTTTCCCTTCTTTGCTCAGTACTTGCCACATGAATTCTTGATTCTCATACTTTTGTTTTTCTTGAAAGTTTTGTTTAATTTTCCTATAGGCGGCACCTACCTCTCCCCTAGTTATGTGTGCTCCTGCACTTTTGTATTTCTTTTATAGCCATTCCTGCTTCGCTACTTTATATTTCCTGTCTACTTAGTTTTAGACGTCTGTATTCCCTAATACTTTAATAGATTCAGTATCTTGTGCGTCACGCAAGGATTTCTAATGGGCTTGCTTTTTGCCTGATTGATCGTCTGCTGCTTTCACTATTTCATCTCTCAAGGCTATCCATCCGTCTTCTGTTGCATTCCTTAACCCAGGTTCCGTCAATAGTTGAAACTCTGAACAATTTGGTTCTCTGAACTTATCCAGGTCCCAGAAACTGAATATTACTTTGCAGTCATTAGCTCCTTAGCTCCAAGTAATTAGTTTAGCTTTCTCTACTAAAGTTATAATTTTGACGATTTTGTTACGTATAAGAGCAATAAAAAAGTATCCTTTCCAACGTCGTACAATTCAGAATCTGTATTCCAGTCAGCAAATATCTCCGTGAGCACTGAGGCAATCGTCGCACTAACACACGAGGTTGAAGAGAGCCGTTTAGTCCTGCTGCGTGAAGTTGGCAACTTCCTGTTGCACTCCTTCGTCCGACAGGACTCACAGACCCTTCAACGGCTTTTTTAAGGGACCGAGGGCTTGATAATCGCGTGGAGAGAGATCACGATTACAGGGTGGGCTCTCGAGTGTCTCCCACTTGAGTTGCCTTAAGTGCGTTACGACAAGGGGAAGTGCATTATCATGAAGCTGCAGAACCCCTTGTCGCAGTTTTCCGGAACTTTCGCCTTAATTGTGCGCCTTAAGTTCTCCATCGCCGGCCGGAGTGGCCGACCGGTTCTAGGCGCTACAGTCTGGAACCGCGCGACCGCTACGGTCGCAGGTTCGAGTACTGCCTCGGGCATGGATGTGTGTGATGTCCTTAGGTTAGTTAGGTTTAAGTAGTTCTTAGTTCTAGGGGACTAATGACCTCGGAAGTTAAGTCCCATAGTGCTTAGAGCCATTTGAACCAAGTTCTCCGTTGTTACGCAGTACCGTTCCCCAGCGATTGAGGCACCAATTTCCTTGCAATCAATAAGCAATGGTCCCTTTCAGATCGACTGGAGTCTTGTGTCGAATCACGAACAACACGAAACTTGTTGCACCATTCCCAAACGGTTTTCGACAGACATGCTCCCCCATACAAATTATTGATTTTTCGCGGGATGTCTACCGGTGTTTTCCCTGCAGCAGCCAAGACAAGACTAAGAAAAATTGGCTCAAATGGCTCTGAGCACTATGGGACTTAATATCTGAGGTCATCAGTCGCCTAGAACGTAGAACTACTTAAACCTAACTAACCTAAGGACATCACGAACATCCATGCCCGAGGCAGGATTAGAACCTGCGACCGTAGCGGTCTCGCGGTTCCAGACTGAAGCGCCTAGAACCGCTGAGCCACACCGGCCGTCAGAAGACTAACAGCACGGTGGTCCTATTTGGGCACATTTAGTGATAATGTTCTCGTAGTTCACGTGTCCGCACATCGGAAAGACACGAATTCCACACTGATACCTTGCTTACATGTCGATTTTTGTACATACCCACATCGGTGTCGTGCTACGTTGCATATATGCTACAACAGCTCTATCAACGGAGTATTTTTGATCGTCCCTTACAAAGGGCGATTCAAAATACCTATTACAGGCTTCTACGGACTGTAGAGATGATTTAGTTGGTGAAGTTTTGATAAGGAACCATCCCTGGAAACATACCGTTTTGATGTAAAATCAGTTTGAGGATCTGTTCACTTTCGCATTTCCCACTTCACAATAAGCACACAGTGGAGACAATGAACTCTGACCTGTGTGCTGTAGGACCGCAAGGCATGGGAAATGATTCGAGAACTCGTCCTCGGATTCTCTTTTACGAGACGAAGGTCGTGCTCTTCAAAGTCTAGAGCACAGCGCGTCCTTGGAGCACCATAGCCAATGCTTCTAGTTTCGAAAATACCAATTTCTCGCAGCCCTTATTATATTCAGACTAAGGTGTTATGTGATGTCATAATTACAACAGTGACTGAAGAAGGCACCGTGAAGTGCCAAGTTTGAAAGTGTTTCTGTCTTCAAACTTATTTTATATTGAAACGGTACGCTTCCGGACGTGGGATCCTTATCAAAACTTCATCTAAAAACACTTCGTCGCTTCTTCAATCCACCGAAGCCTGTAGAGAAATTTTCAATCACTCTGTATATACGATACGTATACACTGATTAGCCAAAACGGTATGACCAATGCCAATCGCGACGTCGGATGTCGCTTGGAGGCATTGCGGACAGTGACGCGGTAACAAAAGTATCTAAGCCAAGCAGACATGGACGGGGATCACCCTAGCGAAGATACGGGCTGTACGGGCTGCAAATGTGGCAATCCACATAGAGATAAGCGACTTTGACAAAAGGGCAGATTATTACTACGCAGCGCCTTTGAATGAGTATCACGAAAACGGCAAGCTCGGTCCTGAGCATCTACGGAAAGATGTAGGACAGTGAAACTACCACTAAGTGGTTGGACGTCCATGACTCTTCACAGAACGTGGGGGTCGGAGGCTTGTCTGATCTGCGGAGTAGGGTAGATGGTGATCTGAGGCAAAAGTGTTTCGGAGCACACCTTTCATCGTGCCTTGCACATGCAGCCTGGCAGCAGACTGCCTCTACGTGTTCACATGTTGACCAGCTGCATTGGCGATTACAATTGAAGTGAGCACGGGATTATCGGGATTCGACCATTGATTCGACCATGGAAATGTGTCGCCTCTTTGGGTGAATCATATTTTTGGTGAACTACGCTGATGGTCGGCTCCACAAACCCTATCATCGAAGCGAACTGGCGCTCCAAACGTGCCGCGCGCCACGGACGCCGGCTGCTGGGAACAGTATTATGCTATGGGAGACATTCTCCTGTGCTATCACGGGAGTTGTGGTAGTAATCGAAGACACGCTGAAAGCTGCAGACCACGTGCATCCCTTCACACTCCATGTCTTCCCCGACGGCGATGCCATCTTCCAGCAACAGTACTACAGTGCTGCAGTGGTTTGAGAAGCATTACGATGACCTCGCCTTGATGTCTCTGCGACCAAACTCTCCTGATGTAAATCCTATGGTCGCTATCGGGCACCATAACCGCGTGCGCAAGTCAGCGGCCTGTCATTTACGCTAATTACATGATCTGTGTGTAGACATCTGAAGCCACATACCTCCGCAAACCTACCAACAAACTGGCGGTTCCCTGACACGCAGAATCAGTCATGTGTTTCGTTCTAAAGACAGACAAACAAGGTATTTGTATTAAGTAGGCGGACATAATGTTTTCGCTCATCAATGTGTGTGAAGCGATGTTGTTGTTGTGAGTGATTAAAATTCTTCTGGGTAATATGCCGCGTGCCCTGAGGAAGGCCGTTGCAATTCGGCCGAAACGTCGGTTTTAATTTATCATTGTTGTTAGTTTTTTAGAAATGACGCGGCATATTACCCAGAAGAATTTTAATCACTATGACACCGGCCGCGGAAGCCTACGTTCTTAGATGTTGTTGTTGAGGTATTCAGTCCAGAGACTGGTTTGATACAGCTCTACATGCTACTCTATCCTCTGCACTCATCTTCATCTCCCAGTAAATACTGCATCCTTTTCAATCTGATTAGTGTATTCATCTCTTGGTCTCCCTCTACGATTTTTGCACTCCACGCTGCCCTACAATCCTACATTTGTGATCCCTTGATGCCTCAGAATATGCCCTACCAACCGATCTCATCTTCTAGTCACGTTGTGCCACAAATTTCTCTCCAAATCTGTTCAGTACCTCCTCATTAGTTATGTGATCTACCCATCTAATCTTCAGCAGTCTTCTGTAGCACCACATTTCGAAAGCTTCTATTCTCTTCTTGTCCAACCTATTTATCGTCCACGTTTCACTTCCATACATGTCCACATTCCATACAAATACTTTCAGAAATTACTTCCTGAGCTTAAATCTATACTCGATGTTAACAAATTTCTCTTCTTCAGAAACGCTTTTCTTGCCATTGACAGTCTACATTTTATATCCTCTCTACTTCGGCCATCATCTGTTATTTTGCTCCCCAAATAGCAAAAATGATTTACTACTTTAATTGTCTCATTTCCTAATCTAATACCCTCAGCATCGCCCATTTAATTCGACTACATTCCATTATCCTCGTTTTTGCTTTCATTGATGTTCATCTTATATCCTCCTTTCAACACACTGTCCATTCCGTTCAACTTCCCTTCCACGTACTTTGCTGTCTCTGACAGAATTACAATGTCATCGGCGAACCTCAAAGTTCTTGTTTCTTCTCCATGGATTTTAATGCCTACTCCTAATTTTTCTTTTGTTTCCTTTACTGCTTGCTCAATATACAGATTGAATACCATGGGGAGAGGCTACAACCCTGTCTCACTCCCTTGTCAACCACTGCTTCCCTTTCGTGCCCCTCGACTCTAATAACTGCCATCTGGTTTGTGTACAAATTGTAAATAGCCTTTCGCTCCCTTTATTTTACCCCTGTCACTTTCAGAATTTGAAAGAGAACATTCCAGTCAACACTGTCAAAAGCTTTCTCTAAGTCTACAAATGCTAGGAACGTAGGTTTGCCTTTCCTTGATATATTTTCTAAGATAAGTCGTAGGGTCAGTAATGCCTTGCGTGAAGAGATGATCTTCATAAATATTTGGAAGTTTGTATACTTTATGTTCTGTGATGGGTAACAGTAATTTGATTTAGCTGGTGGGGAAACATAAAGCCAGTGCATCATGAATAATAGAAATAATTATAAAATAAATGTCGTATATACCTCCAGGTGGTAAACGGTATTGTGATTGTATGATTAGTTACAAATGATGCAGTGAAGTGCCCCTCCAATTACTTAATCCTCGTTTTCGTCGATAGCCTTTGGTGGGGCTCTCGGTCCAGCCACGTTTTACTCCCGGTAAAGACTCTCCGCAGGATGCTTTACAGCAGCATGTGTAGATCTGGGGCCTGGACTGGGACGAGGAAAATACCCGCCTCTATCCGGGACAGAACGGAGGACCTCGCTTGCCAGAGCCAACTGATCTGACCGCTATACCACCACGGCCACTAATTAATCCCTAATTAGTCAATATTTACTTTTAACACTACATGTTTACTACTGAACCACAGAATAGTCCACAACATAATTGGCTCCCCATTGTGTAGCTAGATAGGTTGACAGTATTCAGTCTTTACGTAAATGACTTTTGAATTTCTCTACGTCCATCGTACTGGAAGTAAATGTTGTCGGTTCGTTTTTCAAGTGCGACGCTAACAACTGATTGTCTACTTTTTCTAGCAGAAACATTCTCATAGCCTTCTTGATTGATGTGTTAATTTTAGCAACCAATGTCGGTATAATGGCATTATGGTCACTAACTCCTCTCTCTACACTGTCGCCGTCGATTGGGTGAGGCCTGTTGGTAGCTACAAGGTCTAAAATATTTTCGTTGCATGTGGGCTGTCGAACTAATTGCTCAACACAGTTTCAGGAAAACGTGTTCAAAGAACTCCGCAACTTGTATTGGAGGAAAACATATCTAAACATAGAACAAATAAGTCGATTCTCAACTGCAGTAAAACTCGGTGCTCTCCGTTTTTGTCAATTTTGTTAGGGAAGACATTCTATTACGTCACACTGGATGCTTCGTTAGTAAAGTGGAAGACATCAGATTTCTGGGCTGAGGATAAATTGTTCATATTTTGGGAAATCACATGTTCATGACCTTCTGCAGAAGCTGAACACAGCTATTTTTACGATCACAACAGTTTACACAGTCAGAATATGACTTCAGGGTGGCTATCGAGAGTCTCCGTGTACACCTGTCTGCATTGTCAAAATGGTCACGGAATGTGAGGTTTAAGCTGAACTCATCCAAAAACGAAGTGACCCTGGTTGGTAATTCAAGGTTCACATGCTATAAATTTAGAGAATTCGTCACGTCTTTAATCCTAAATAAGAAGCAACAGAATTTTTTCCTTCAGTATGGAGTCTAGGAGTAACCCTATAGCAAAACCCAAATTGTGCTGAAGACATACATAAATGTTGCATTAAGGATTCAATATTTTACGTCCTATGAAAGCCTAAAAAGATATTCTATCTGGAAGTGAAAAACGCTTAGAAAAGGTTGTAGTTCCAATCTTCTCGCAACGTCTTCCTACGGCAAACCTCAAGGTGTCAGCAGCTGGTAAAGAAAGCCTGCGTACGATTTATCTGTGACGTTCGTGATTTTGACTATGGTGTGCCACGGTAAGGATAGCTTCTGAATCTACATTTATACTCGGTAAGTCGCTGTATAGTGCGTAGTGAATACCATGTACCACTACAGGTCATTTCCTTTGCGGTTCCACTCATAAATACGGCGAAGGAAAAATGACTATCTATATGCCTCCGTACAGGCCCTAATCTCTCTAATCTTCGCGGTCCTTACGTACGTTGGCGGCAATAGAATCGTTCTGAACTCAGTCTGAAATGCCGGTTCTATAAATTTTCCCGATAGTGCTCCTCGAAAAGAAAGTCGTCTACCCTCAAGTGATTCTTATTTGAGTTCCCTAAACATTACCGCAATACTTGCGTGTTGTTCGGGTCTCCCAATTACAAATCTAGCAGCTCGCCTCTGAATTGCTTCACTGTTTTCCTGTAATCCGACCGGGTGCGGATCGCAAACAATACTCTACAATGGGTCACAGTAGTGTTCTGTGCGCGATCTGTAACGACAAAATGTAAACTGTCACTGCCGGAAATGTCGCACCTAATAATAATCTGTTCCGTGGTATTATGCCGACCCTCTAATTTCGTCCCTATAAGAGGGGGACATTTTCGGGGGGGAGGGGTGAGAGCAGGTGGTGGTGGGGGGGGGGGGGGGTGTCGTAAATTCTTTGCGGGTCCGATTCTCCCGCTGCTGGCTCGCTACTGACTGCAGTAGAGCCGGGCGCTGTGGCCGAGCAGTTCTAGGCGCTTCAGACCGGAACTGCGCTGCTGCTGCGGTTGCAGGTCCGAATTCTGCTCGGGCATGGATGTGTGTGATGTCCTTAAGTTAGTTAGTTTTAAGCAGTTCTAAGTATAGGGGACAGATGATCTCAGATGTTAAGTCCCATAGTGCTTAGAGCCACTTTTTTTTTTTTTACTGCAGTAAAATTCCATTTTCTCCTTTAGAGATGAGTCACGTTTTTCCTGTAATTTTCCAAATAAACCGAAGTCGACCATTCGCGTTCCCTACTACAATCCTTACATGCTCATTCAGTTTCACTTCGCTCTGCAGCGTTACACCTACATATTTAAGCGGCATGCCTATGTGGATCAGGTCAGTGCTAATGCTGTACCCGAATATTACTAGTTGGTTTTTCCTACTCATCCGTATTAAGTTACATTTTTCCACATTTACAGCTAGCTGTCATTCATCACACCAAGTATAAGTATTGAATAAACCATCTTGTATCATCCTACAATCACTCAACGACATCTTCCCATACACCACAGCAACACCAGCAAACAACTGCGGACTGCCGCTTACCTTGTCCACCAGATCATTTATGTTTATAGAAAATAACAGCGGTCCTATCACACTTCTGAGGTACTCCTGACGATATCTTTATCTCTGATCGACACTCAACGACGAAGACAACGTAGTGGGTTCTGTTAGTTAAGAAGTCTTCGATCCACTCACATGTCTGGAAACCTATTCCGTATGCCTGCACCCTTATGTTATCGTGGCTACATGCTACCAAGCTCAGATATTTCTGTACAGTCTGTCAACTGTATTAGTAACCGATGCATACAGTCTCCTAATGATTGATGTGCCAAAGGTGACGACTGCTCATAACCTGGTTAAGTGCCGCTGATGACTTCATTGGCACATGATGCAGTAAGGCAAGTTCACACACAGAGCAGAGACGAACAGTCGATCATGCCATGGATGATATGGGTGGCGAATCGGATAATCTACTGATATAAACTAATCTGAGGAAGGGCTGGTTCTTAAAGCCCAGTGTGTGAAGGCGTACGGGAGAGAGCGCGGGAGAGAGCGCGGGAGAGAGCGCGGAAGAGAGCGCGGGCAGGAGCATCTCAGAAATGGTGAAACTGGTCAGCTTTTCGGTTGCTACTGTCACTCTCGTGAATGGAAGGTGGTTGAAGCATTATGAAACGAAGAATAAGCTACAAGTTATTGTGTTTCCACAGAACGTATTGGTCAGAGGATTAACAGTTCTGTAAACCAGGACTGGCGGGGATCTATGGCAAATCTGAAGAGAGAGTACAATGCTGGTGCAGACAAAAGTGTTTCGGAGCTCACCGCTCAGCGCACGTCAGTGAATATTTATCTCCACATTAGACGACTTCTATGTGCTTGATAGGTTCCCGGGAAGTACGCCGGATAATATTGTAGAAACCGCACAATATTTCAGCGAGACAACTACCCGCCATCTTCAGGTGCTACTGTCGTGTCGCTGAGAAGCTCGCCAATTTATATGCTGGCTTTCTAGAACAGCGCAGGCGCCAACGGGGCATAACGTCACCGAAGACCAATCGTAGACAGTGTCGAATACCAGAGCCCTCTGCTGGAGAAACGGGTCGCGGTCTGCGGGAGCGACTTCTATGTGTTACCGTGTTGACGTAACGAATCGTTAATCACGATTGCACTCACAATGGGCTCATCGGTACCAGGTCATGGATCAATGGAAACGTGCCACCTCATGGGGTGAATCATGTTTCTTGATACAACAGGTCACCTGGATACGCAGTCATCCAAGCAAATGGCTACTCGAAACATACATTTGATAGAAGGCATCCTAACGCCTCTATGTGATGCAGAATTGATCACTAGATGTCAAGAGAAGCGGACCTGCCTGTGTAAAAGGATGTGGGAAGTATTATATTGTCAGCAGACAAGTACTAACAGCAGAATGGGTCGATCAGGAGTATTCAGTGACTTCGAGTGGATTCGTCACTAGGTGTCACTTGAGTAACAAATCCGTCAGGGATGTTCTAACCTTTCTAAAGTTGCCTAAGTTAACTGTGGTGTCATGGCTGTGTGAACTGAAAACGCGAGGAAACAACGACGACCCAACGTACCGACCGACCCCTTGTGCTGAGGGACAGCGACCGTCGGGCATTGCAGAAGGTGGTTGTGAAACGTCGCTTAAAATCAGCGGAAGGAATCACTAACGAGTCAATTGCTACCAGCAGTCCAGCTAGCACAGAGACTGTGCTTAGGGTGTTAAAAAGGATGGTAGACAATGGTCATACCGCTCTCATTTCGATAATCAGTGCTAAACGATGCTTCAGCTGCCGCAAAGAGCGACGCACTGGGCAGTGGAATACTCGAAACGGTTGAGTTGGAGTAATGAATCATGCTACACCCTACAACAATGGAAGCTTTTGGGTTTGTCGAATGCCTCGAGAACGTTGCCTGTCATCATTTGTAGTTCCAACAGCGAAGTAATAAGGAGGTGGTGCCACGGCATTGGACTGATTTTCATGTTTAATGTATTGTGCTAAGGGAAACGCTAAATGCGGAAGGATCAGAAAACATTCCACACCATCGTGTACTGACTGAGTTCAGGAGAGGAGCTGTTCGGAGACGATGACAGTATCAGCACGACAGTGCACCCCACCAGAGGGGCAGCATTTGCGAAGCAATGGTTTGTGGACTATAATTTTTCTTAAATGGATTAGCCTACACAAAGTCTCTACCTCAAACCAATGGAACAGCTTCGGCACGAGTTGGAATGTCATCTGCGCTCACAGGTCCCAGCGCCCAACACACTACCGTCTCTGCATTCGGCTCTTAGGAGTCCAGATACCTCATTAAAGAATCCCCAGCAGAAGTCAAGCGATCAAAAAGGTAAAAGGTGGAAACATCACTTTTTAATATCCACTAATACGTTTATAGATACTTTTGATCATAAAGTACACTGTTAGGTTTTGATTATTTTTCCCAGCTCCCTAAAGAAATGCCTGAAAGATGAACGTGAGTGAACCACACTAATAATACTAATTACTTTCTTTTGTGTAATGAATATTTATTCCTAAGTGAAAAGTTACCACAATATTATTCCGTAAGAGAGCAGTAAATGAAAAAGTGCGGGTTGTATTAATATTCTGACTCATATATCTCAAAAGCTAGAAGTTACTCTTATTGAAAAAGTAGCCGAACCTAAACATTTTAGCCGATCTACTATAATGTTTCTGTCAGAGTTATCATTGCACAGATATGTAAGATTAGTTCTTTTTATTATATCTTGGTGTACCAAGTTGATAAGAGGTGCAGTCTGTGTGTGTGTGTGTGTGTGTGTGTGTGTATGTGTGTGTGTGCTAGCCCATTTACGCAAAACAGTAACAAACTTTCGCGAAAACTTCATTTAATATTTTATATATTGATGTTTCTTTGCATGGCTTCCCAACCATGGTAGTACGAGAGTTTGAACTTTGGTAGTAGCAACTATTTATTTACAGCTCGTACAAAATAGATACGTGTTTCAAAGTTTTACTGACCTTCAAAGCAGTCACCAGCATTGTGTAGGTTGTGTTCCAAATATGAACAGCATGGAGACAGAAGTGACGACACTTTCTTACACTTTCTGCAGGACCTGACCATCATTTTGCAGGACAATGCTCAAGCACCTACAATGCAAGCTGTTACCGATTTGTTTGTCTGATGGGGCTGCTAAGTGCTATACCACCTCCTGCGCTCCCCTGACTTAAGCCCTCGTGAGTTCAACTCGATTTCTAAGCTGAAGGAAACACTTCACGGCATTCGTTTCAGAACTGCTACAAATAAACCGCGCCGCTCGAACTGTCAACACAACTGGCACTGCTAAGAGTATCCTATGACTTCCACATCGCTGGCAACGGGTTGTGCACAATGCTGATGACTACTTTGAAGGTCAGTAAAACTTTGAAACACGTATCTACTTTGTACAAGCTGTAAGCAAATAGTTGCCACTATTAAAGTTCCAACCCTCGTATTAACTGAAAACGGGACTAATTCTTTCTCCATTGGTCGGCTGCATCTGCTGCCTGTAAAGCTGGCTAAGCAATATTCAACGCCCTCCTCTAGGGTGCCTATACTCTTTCTCAAGACTGTAGCCGTCACAATGGTGTTTATTATTTGTAGAGCCCACAGTGAGTTTACACAGACTAGCTGAGTTGCCCAAGGAGAATACAGTCACCGTCTTTAAACTAAATTATTTTAAGGAAAAAACGATTACCGATGCTAATTGCTATCACCGTAAATGAAGCTACAATGCTCCAAAACTGTTTTGCAAACTAAACATATTCAACAGTAGCAAGGAGAGCTGCCGCCCCCCCCCCCCCCCCCCCTACAGCTCCTGTCCATTAGTACGTGCCGGCCGTGGTGGCCGAGCGGTTCTAGGCGCTACAGGCTGGAACCGCGCGACCGCTGCGGTTGCAGGTTTGAATCCTGCCTCGGACATGGATGTGTGTGATGTCCGTACGTTAGTTAGGTTTAAGTAGTTCTAAGTTCTAGCGGACTGATGACCACAGAAGTTAAGTCCCGTAGTGCTCAGAGCCATTTGAACCATTAGTACGTATCTCTTTTACTGGTCCTTAAATGGTTTTTGGAAAAATGACTTTTTGTGCCAACAGATGTACAATTTTATTTACTCTCTACATGTTTCGGTACTGACTAACATTGTCCCAGGACATAATAGTGGACTTAAATTAATCAAAAATACATCTCTCCCAAATGCGGAATACATGTGACGAACTATCGCAATAGTTGTTTCACTGAACTTAGGCTGTTGTAGATATACACACTCGAAGTGTGGTAACATCAGATAACCATCGCAAGCTCAGTCATAACATGATATGTGCAAGACGACACTCAGAAAACACACTTGATAGCGACATCTTGTACAGATCATGCTCTGACTGAGATTGTGGTGGCTGTTTGATGTTGAGATCATGTATGTACATTTTATCACACTTCCATTGTGTAAATCTCTGTACTGGAAAAGCAATGAAACGATTATTGTGATAATTCATGACATGTAATACCTGATGATGCAGCATTAACCAGAGATGTTTTATTAAACAGTTTGGTCGATTTATCTTACGTTTCTACTTCATTTATTGCTTTACCTACAGTTCTGAAGAAAATAGGCTGATGTTCATTTGGATTGATAAGAGATAAAAAAACCACACTTTTGCTTCTGACAGCTCAGAGGCTGAGTCAAGCGATCAAGCAAAATTATTATTGTTATTGTTGTTGTTGTTATTTCCTATTTAATTATGTGTGTCTTAATGTGTGGACATGTCTCACGATGTTGAAACATTACTACCTTTATCCTATGACACAAACCATATCAGTCACTATGAATAGTTTGCGCCATCTGGTAATATTCAGCTGACCGATATTTATTTTTCTAGTGTGGAGTACATTCTTTCTTCCCCGCCAGCAACGATTACCCAAAATCATCGGAGCTCTCGAATAACGGCAGCACGGCCTCTGGTATGTCGATATAGGGGCGCAGCTAATGTTTGGGGCGCTGTCACACACACGCGGTGGGAGCTTTGATTGAAATGCTGATGGGCTGGCGCTGTGACGTCAGGCCGACTGCCGGGAGCCCATCAGCTCTGCAGAGGAACTCGTCAATTCCCCCACCATACGCGCAGCGGAAAGTATGTTTTACAACTGAGCTGTAGAGTTTATGGTAAACGTTAGACTCAGAAAAATTGCACCTCACGATGAATAAGTGCCCTCCAAGCAGCATGTTGACTATCCTAGGAAATTTTTCTGTCTCTGTTACACTGATATACGCTGATAATCATAACGTTGTGACCACGTGCTTAATAGCGTGATATTTCCCCGTCGGAACGCCATAAAGCCGCGGTTCTGTCTGGCATGGATTCGACAAGTCCTTGATGTGTGTCCTGAGATATGTGGCGCCAGATGTCTCTGAACAGGACGCGCAGTTCCAGTGGAGATGGCTGCCTAGTGTCCTGTGCCATCCCAGATGTGTTCATCAGGTACGGATCAGGTGAATTTGGTGACAAAAACATCAACCTGAGTTCACTACCACTCTCCTTAAACCGCTGTAGCGCGATTCTGGTCTTGTGACAAGAACAGTTATCCTGCTGAAAAATGCCATCACCATCAAGAATGAGCGGATGCATATAGTTTGCATTAGTGTTCCCCTAGTCCACAAGTGTTATGGTGCCTCTGATTACTACCAATGATCTCATGGAAGAGCCTGCGTCCATGGCGCAGTATTAGTTTCGAGCAACTGTTCAGCTGGGTGACAGGGTGTCCAGACACAACCATCAAACTGCTTAGCAAGAGACATGACATAGGACCAGCTGAAACGTTTGCATTGAGCCATGATATAGTCATGGCTCAATGCAAACGTTTCAGCTCGTCGTAGTCATGTCTCTTGCTATGATATAGTCCCCCCCCCCCCTCCCCCATGAACCATGGACCTTGCCGTTGGTGGGGAGGCTTGAGTGCCTCAGCGATACAGATAGCCGTACCGTAGGTGCAACCACAACGGAGGGGAATCTGTTGAGAGGCCAGACAAACGTGTGGTTCCTGAAGAGGGGGCAGCAGCCTTTTCAGTAGTTGCAAGGGCAGCGGTCTGGATGATTGACTGATATGGCCTTGTAACAATAACCAAAACGGCCTTGCTGTGTTGGTATTGCAAACGCCTGAAAGCTACGGCCGTAATTTTTCCCGAGCGCATGCAGCTTTACTGTATGATTAAATGGTGATGGCGTTCTCTTGGGTAAAATATTCCGGAGGTAAAATAGTCCCCCATTCGGATCTCCGGGCGGGGACTACTCAAGAGGATGTCGTTATCAGGAGAAAGAAAACTGGCGTTCTACGGACAGGAGCGTGGAATGTCAGATTCCTTAATCGGGCAAGTAGGTTAGAAAATTTAAAAAGGGAAATGGATAGGTTAAAGTTAGATATAGTGGGAATTTGTGAAGTTCGGTGGCAGGAGGAACAAGACTTCTGGTCAGGTGACTACAGGGTTATAAACACAAAATCAAATAGGGGTAATGCAGGAGTAGGTTTAATAATGAATAGGAAAATAGGAATGCGAGTAAGCTACTACAAACAGCATAGTGAACGCATTATTGTGGCCAAGATAGATACGAAACCCACACCTACTACAGTAGTACTAGTTTATATGCCAACTAGCTCTGCAGATGACGAAGAAATGCATGATGAAATAAAAGAAATTATTCAGATAGTGAAGGGAGACGAAAATGTAATAGTCTTGGGTGACTGGAATTCGTCAGTAGGAAAAGGGAGAGAAGGAAACATAGTGGGTGAATATGGATTAGGGCTAAGAAATGAAAGAGGAAGCCGTCTGGTAGAATTTTGCACGGAGCATAACTTAATCATAGCTAACACTTGGTTTAAGAATCATGAAAGAAGGTTGTATACATGGAAGAACCCTGGAGATACTAAAAGGTATCAGATATATTATATAATGGTAAGACAGAGATTTAGGAACCAGGTTTTAAATTGTAAGACATTTCCAGGGGCAGATGTGGACTCTGACCACCATCTATTGGATATGACCAGTAGATTAAAACTGAAGAAACTGCAAAAAGATGGGAATTTAAGGAGATGAGAGCTGGATACACTGAAAGAACCAGTGGTTGTACAGAGTTTCAGGGAGAGCATAAGGGAACAATTGACAGGAATGGGGGACAGAAATACAGTAGAAGAAGAATGGGTAGCTTTGAGGGATGAAGTAGTGAAGGCAGCAGAGGATCAAGTAGGTAAAAAGACGAGGGCTAGTAGAAATCCTTGGGTAACAGAAGAAATATGGAATTTAATTGATGAAAGGAGAAAATATAAAAAAATGCAGTAAATGAAGCAGGCAAAAAGGAATACAAACGTCTCAAAAATGAGATCGACAGGAAGTGCAAAATGGCTAAGCAGGGATGGCTAGAGGACAAATGTAAGGATTTAGAGGCTTATCTCACTAGGGGTAAGATAGATAGTGCCTACAGGAAAATTAAAGAGACCTTTGGAGATAAGAGAACCACTTGTACGAACATCAAGAGCTCAGATGGAAACCCAGTTATAAACAAAGTAGGGAAAGCAGAAAGGTGGAAGGAGTATATAGAAGGTCTATACAAGGGCGATGTACTTGAGGACAATATTACGGAAATGGAAGAAGATGAAATGGGAGATACGATACTGCGTGAAGAGTTTGACAGAGCACTGAAAGACCTGAGTCGAAACAAGGCCCCCGGAGTAGACAACATTCCATTAGAACTACTGACGGCGTTGGGAGAGCCAGTCCTGACATAACTCTACCATCTGATGAGCAAGATGTATGAGACAGGCGAAATACCCTCAGACTTCAAGAAGAATGTAATAATTCCGATCCCAAAGAAAGCAGGTGTTGACAGATGTGAAAATTACCGAACAATCAGTTTAATAAGCCACAGCTGCAAAATGCTAACACGAATTCTTTACAGACGAATGGAAAATCGAGTAAAGCCGACCTCGGGGAAGATAAGTTTGGATTCCGTAGAAATACTGGAACACGTGAGGCAATACTGACCTTACGACTTTTCTTAGAAGAAAGATTAAGGAATGGCAAACCTGCGTTTCTAGCATTTGTAGACTTAGAGAAAGCTTTTGACAGTGTTGACTGGAATGTTCTCTTTCAAATTCTGAAGGTGGCAGGGGTAAAATACAGGGAGCGAAAGGCTATTTACAGTTTGAACAGAAACCAGATGGCGGTTATAAGAGTCGAGGGACATGAAAGGGAAGAAGTGGTTGGGAAGGGAGTAAGACAGGGTTGTAGCCTCTCCCCGATGTTATTCAATCTGTATATTGAGCAAGCAGTAAAGGAAACAAAAGAAAAATTCGGAGTAGGTATTAAAAACTTTGAGGTTCGCCGATGACATTGTAATTCTGTCAGAGACAGCAAAGGACCTGGATGATCAGTTGAACGGAATGGACAGTGTCTTGAAAGGAGGATATAAGATGAACATCAACAAAAGCAAAACGAGGATAATGGAATGTAGTCAAATTAAATCGGGTTTTGCTGAGGGAATTAGATTAGGAAATGAGACACTTAAAGTAGTACAGGAGTTTTGCTATTTAGGAAGTAAAATAACTGATGATAGTCGAAGTAGAGAAGATATAAAATGTAGACTGGCAATGGCAAGGAAAGCGTTTCTGAAGAAAAGAAATTTGATAGATTTATGTATCAGGAACTCGTTCCTGAAAGTATTTGTATGGAGTGTAGCCATGTATGGAAGTGAAACATGGACGATAAATAGTTTGGACAAGAAGAGAACAGAAGCTTTCGAAATGTGGTGTTACAGAAGAACGCTGAAGATAAGGTGGATAGATCAAGTAACTAATGAGGAGGTATTATAGGATTGGGGAGAAGAGAAGTTTGTGGCACAACTTGACTAGAAGAAGTGATCGGTTGGTAGGACATGTTTTGAGGCATCAAGGGATCACAAATTTAGCATTGGAGGGCAGCGTGAAGGGTAAAAATCGTAGAGGGAGACCAAGAGATGAATACACTACGCAGATTCAGAAGGATGTAGGTTGCAGTAGGCACTGGGAGATGAATAAGCTTGCACAGGACAGAGTAGTATGGAGAGCTGCATCAAACCAGTCTCAGGAATGAAGACCACAACAACAACAAAGTAGATTTTTCTAAACTAATTATCGCGATGTTTGGGAGAGAGTGTCATTATCATGATACAGGATTTGGTGTGGACACCATTAAAACTAAGGCCTTTATCGTTGCGGCGGAATCTTTTCATGAAATTTCAATCATCAACTTTCTACTCCAAATGAAAAAATATTTTGCTGACGCCGACCTAAATAGGGAGAAACGATCATCATAACAAAATAAGGGAAATCAGAGTTAGCACGGAAAGACATAGGTGTTCCTTTTTTCCGCGCGCTGTTCGATAGTGGAATTACAGAATTATGGTGAAGGTGGTTAGATGAACCCTCTTCCAGCCACTTAATGAGATATGCAGAGCATTTATGTAAACGTAGATGCCACTCCGTCGTCAATGTCACACGTACCAAATCTTGTGGAAGATTTTTGTTCAACATCCAATATGTTAATTTCTAATGGTTCAAATGGCTCTGAGCACTATGGTAGTTAACATCTGTGGTCATCAGCGCCTAGAGCTCACGGCCACACCGGCCGGCCCCAATATGTTAAGTGTTAAAGTTGTATTGTATTCCTTATTAATTTAGGCCTTCACTGAATTTTAGCTTAATTACTCGAGGAACCGATCGAAAAGTTAACATTTCGTATACGTTGTAGGAAACAACACGGGTTCCGAAAATAACGGTCTTGTGAAACCCAGATCGGTCTGTTCGTCCAAGAGACGCAGAAAGCAGTAGGTACAGGGGTGGAGGTAGATGCGACCAGATGGATGCCTCGTTCCTTGGCTCCCGGAATACGAGCGTGCGGAATATCAGACCAACTGTGTGACTGGGTTGAAGAGTTTCTAGCGATCGGAAGGCAGCATGTCATTCTGAACTGAGAGAAGTCATGAGACGTAGAAGTTCCTTCGAGATAGCCCTAGAAGAGTGTTACAGGATCCTTAATTTCCGCAGTATGTAAGTAGGCTGTTTAGGTTTTTAAATTGGTAACGCCACGTAGCGCTCTGTAAATCACTGGCTGTGCTGTGTGCAGTCTGTGGCTGGTTTGCATTGTTGTTGGCCATTGTATTGTTGGGCAGCTGGATGTTAATAGCACGTAGCGTTGCTCAGTTGGAGGTGAGCCGCCAGCAGTGGTAGATGTGGGGAGAGAAATGGCGGAGTTTTGAAATTTGTAAGACTGGGTGTCATGAACTGCTATATATATTATGACTTTTGAGCACTATTAAGGTAAATACATTGTTTGTTCTCTATCAGAATCTTTCATTTGCTAACTATGTCTAACAGTAGTTAGTGCCTTCAGTAGTTTGAATCTTTTATTTAGCTGTCAGTAGTGGCGCTCGCTGTATTGCTGTAGCTTGACTAACGAAGATTTTTGTGAGGAAAGTGATTTGTGAAAGGTATAGGTTAATGTTAGTCAGGGCCATTCTTTTGTAGGGATTTTTGAAAGTCAGATTGCGTTGCGCTAAAAAAATATTGAGTGTCAGTTTAGTGTTGATCAGAATAGGTAAAGAGCGAAATGTCTGAAGTTCAGTTTTGCTCAGCTGTTTGAAAATCAAAAACGTAAGGGATTTACCAGCACAATAATTCACTAATTTTTCTAAGGGGACGTTTCAAGTATACCGGCTATCCTCAAGAAACCACGATAGGTTTTAGGGACATGTTCCTTACACCGAACAAAGAAAAAAAATGCAATAAGCATAGAATGTAAAGTGCCTTAAAATGGGTACCTTAATAGCTATGAACAGTTGTTTATCTTTGCTAGTGGGAAACATCTCTTCTACTGAACAAGTGCTCATAGCTCTTATTGTATGCATCATTTCAGAGCCCATGATTTCTTTTTTTTTTTTTTTTTTTTTTTTTTTAATTGTGGTGGATCCCCTCCACGCCCACACCGGCATGATGGCCAACACAAAAGGTCTACTGCCATCTCTGCATAAGGGTTAGTATTCACTAAAGTGAGGTGTCGCAGGATGTGGGTACTGCGATGTTTGCGTACGTCTGGTTAGGATTAACCATTAATACTCGCTCATCTGAGGTGTCGCAGGATGTGGGTACTGCGATGTTTGCGTACGTCTGGTTAGGATTAACCATTAATACGCGCTCATCTGGAGATAGATTGGTCGAAATCTGAGGAAGGGTAGCGGTTTTAAGGGCAGAGGAAAAAAAGTGCCAGGGCAAGAGCCAAGGGAAAAAAACCTCTGCGATAGTTAGGTCGGGTGGTAAGAGCAGTAGCGGTTTTCTTGCTGCCTGCGATAGGTTGTGCAAGGATAGGCTTGGTTAGTAGTGGGTATCATGCTTGTCGATACCTTGGCGTTGTGCGTTGTGCTGCTCGGCGGCTGGCCCTGGGTGCTGGTACGGAGTCCTCGTTCAGCGGCAGCAACCTGTAACAGTTAGGTTTGTTATCGATCTTGTGTCCGATAGGTCATATACCGGGGACACAGTGTGAGGGAATGTTGGCAGTTTGTTTGTGCGCCTGTGGGCGAGCTCGGTCGGTGTCCTTGCTGTGGCCTGTTGATCGGCTCTAGTAGCAGCTGGTAGTTGCCAGTCAGTGTTGCTGATGTGCAGGGGCTTACCGACGTTTGTCGCTGTTTGCGTATGTTAGTTTACCACAGGTGGCTATGCCCTAGCTAGCAGTGTCTTTGGCCGCTTGTGTTTCCACCTGTGGTTGTGATGTTTTCTAGACTTTTTAATTCTTTTTATCCGCATCACCTCTTCCCAGAATGTGGGAAGCAGTCCTTCCAGCAGAAGAGATCTGTTTCATAGAATCGAAGATGAAAAAGTGCTCACAGTTCTTAAGGTATTTTTTGGAGCCCAAGTTTACTTGACATTTTATCCTGTTTCGGTGCTGCAAACCATTCCCTATAGCTTGTGGGTGCTTTTTGGGACACACTGTTTATAAATGACCTATTAGATAACGTTGGGAATTTCATAAGACATTTTGCGGATGATGACGCTGTATACAGAGAAATCGCGACGGTTAAAAATCGTTGTGAAATGTAGGAAGACGAGCAGAAGATCAGGGTGCAGGAAGTAGGAACAAACCCTTAAATCAACAAATGAAACACTGAACATAAACAAATGTACATATTCCAAATATAAAGACAGAAACACCCTTTATTGTGTGATTACAGAATTGCATAAAAAGAAGAAAAGGAAGATTATAGCAAAAAGAAATAATAACCGGACGAGTGGCTCAGTTGAGGCAAGAGAGGCAAAATATAGAAATTATTCCTGTGTACGATCGACTTGCGTGCTTACATCAGATACTTAGGGAATAATAAATCATCCAGTCCTGACAAGGTCCGCATCCCATACCTGAAACACCTGCCTCTCAACGCTATCACCTACCTCACCACACTATACAACCAGTGCCTTTCCCTAACATACTTTAGGTCGTAACCTTTCCTAAACCCAATAAGAACTTTATCCTTCCACAAAGCTATCGACCTATCTCACTCCTGTGCTTTCTAGGCAAAGTACTAGAGTGCCTGATCCTCAGCGCCCTATCCAAATTCCTACGAGACCATAACACAATCATTCCTGAGCAGTTTGGATTCCCCCCTGGACACATCGCCATCCATCAATCCCTGCGTTTGGTGGAACACATATGCAAGGTAAAAGACCATAAACACGGCACAGGAGCAGTCTTTCTCGATATAGAGAAAGCATTCGACAAAGTCTGGCATGATGGTCTAGTATACAATTTATCCCAGTTAGGCATTCCAGGACATATCATCAGCATGATTGACTCGTTTCTCATGGGGAGGCACCACCGCGTCATGTACGGTAAACATGTAAGCGCAATCAGGGACGCTGTGACTGGAGTTCCGCAGGGCTCCGTTCTTGGCCCCATATTATACTCGCTAAACACCAACGACATACCAAAGTTGGCAGGTGGTGAGATAGCGTTGTATGTCGATGACACGGCGGTTTACAGGAGTAGCAGTAAACTCAATTTCATGGCAAGAAAGCTACAGGAGCCCTTAGACGAAATCGTGAAGTAACATTTGGAAAATAAAGATCAATCCTGAAAGGTCCGTAGCAGTTATGTTCACTAGGAAGTTCACACCTCCCCCCCACCTTCCAAAAGATTTCTGTATCTGTAGCTGTAGCTGACAAGAAAATAAAGTGCAGCAACTCAGCTACATATCTCGGCCTTGTGCTAGGCTTAATCTTCGCAAAGCAGATAGACAGTTCCAGAGGTAGAGGTTACGCTGCTTTTATCCAACTATACCCACTCTTAAAATGAGGAGGACATAGCACAGAAACGACACTAAGACTATGCAGGTCAGTTATACAGTTATCCTCCCAAGTACTTTATATGGATCGGAAGTTTGTTCTATGGCAGCAGACCGACGTCTACAAAAAATTCAGTGATTCCAAAACAGAATCATCCGCGTCATCGCCGATGCAGGCCGCTACACACCAAACACACACATTAAGGACCTCTTAGAAGAACCATCCATCTACAAGTACATTAAAAGAAAATCAGAAAAACTCTATGAAAAGGCACTCACTTCGACCCACCAACTAACTCAACAGCTATCTTGATGCTTCAAAGAAGCGACCAATCTCAACACTAACCCTAGAATTTAGTGCATAACAGATACAGAAAAAAACAACTATACATGCAAAGAAGCGACCAATCTCAACACTAACCCTAGAATTCAGTGCATAACAGATACAGGAAAAACAGCTATACATGCAAACATGATTTAGATAAACTACAAAAGCTATTCTTCTAAATATAATCAGCCATATTAGAAGTCAGACGGACAAAGCCCTGTGGCGCTTCGATGGAATAGAAATATAGATAGGCAATCCTAGGGCTTAACGTCATTAAAGACGGATCACAAGCTCGGATTACGGAAGGATGTTGAAAGAAATCGACCTTGCCTCTTCAGAGAAACCATCCCAGCATTTACCTCGAGTGATTTTGGGAAATTACGGAAAAGCTGAATCTGGATGGCTGCACTCGAATTTGATTTGTCGTCCTCCAGAATGCGAGTCCAGTATGTTAACCCTTGCGCCACATCGCTCGGCACAACTGCAGAAAAATCACTGGAAGCAGTCAGTTCCATAAAATACCCTCGTATCTGCGTATGGAGCGATTTGACAAGGAACGACCACATAAAATTAATCACGAGTAAGACGGATGCCAGACTGAGATCTACTGGAAATGTATTCCATCAATAAAGGAAGTAGCTTACGAAATGATCATTGGACCAATGCTTCAATATTGCTCTTCAGTATTGGATGCGCACCAAATAGGACGGTCGCAGGTTCGAATCCTGCCTCGGGCATGGATGTGTGTGATGTCCTTAGGTTAGTTAGGTTTAAGTAGTTCTAAGTTCTAGGGGACTGATGACCACAGTTGTTAAGTCCCATAGTGCTCAGAGCCATTTGAACCACTTGAACCAAATAGGACTGATAGAGGAAACAGAGGAAGTCCAAAGAAAAGAGCAGCTCGTTTATTTACAATTTCATTTAGCAATTAAGAAAGTGTTGCACAGATGATCAGCCAACTCCAGCCGCTGCAAGAGAGCCGTTCTGCAAACACGGTGTGGTTTATTGTTAAAGTTCCGAGGGGGAACGTTCCTAGAAGAGTCACCAAACATGTTGCTGCCTCCTCTCGCGTAAACACCGTACACACAGACTTGGAGAGATTCGAGTTTACATGGTGGCTAACTGGCAATTGTTCTTCCCACGACCTATTGGCCACTGGAACCGGGGTTGCGGTGGTGAGTTTGGGAGAGGGATATTGGTACGCAAAGTACCTTCCACACACACAGCAAGGTGGCTTACAGAGTACAGATGCAGATGTAGACTATATTGGCGGCTGGTAACCACAAATTTCCGATTATGTTGCTAACGTTTAGTTTTGTATATCCATGTTCACTGTGACTTTTCTGCATCCATTACGGTGAACTCCCACCCGAGACTGTTTTCGCTATTACTTATGTTACGTCCTGTGTGTTATATAATTGAATCAGTTTCATACCGTTTCGATGTCTGTAGTAAGTTCCACGTGGAGTTTTGTGGCTAGGTGACAGTGTGGATATGGACCACGGGAAAGCTGCCGATTTCCAGCAGCGGTGGAGTGTTGTTGCGGCACGCAGCGCGGGCTGTTCGCATCGGAGCATTACGCTCCTCTGTAAGCACGCGATCGCTGTTTGGTTTACCCGAAACGAAACAGAACAGGAGGTGCACAGTATTAACAGGCGGCTCTGAACAGCTTAGGGGAGGTGAACGCAGCCACTGGGTGCAAGGTCGCTAGTGTAACGGGCTACGAGGCAGTCGATCACATGAAAGTGCAAAAGCCTTCCACTGCTGTTTACTGTAACTTATCAGTCCATAAGAGACCATGAGCAAGTTTTTCATGCGCTGGAACGTCACAAACTTACGTAAAATGTGACAAACATCTGAATGAACGCAACATCACAAACTTTGTTTTAAGTTTCGTGGTGCAAGAAATATAATGGTCGATAACTTTAAAAATCACGTACCGTACAATCATGTAAATGTAAGGAGACAATCATCTAAATATAATCCAGAATGAACTCGATGGAATGTGCGCGTGATTCATCGACACAAAAGAAAGCACGACGTACTCACAGGGGGCTTGAAGAGGAGTTAACCAAATCTAAAGAGAAACTATAATCTTTGCAATTAACGCCACGCAACTAGCTACTATTTATTTATAACAAATGCATGTTATATGTATAATTCGCGCTGTGCCTATGTTCTTCCTCTCTGTGCAGTACAGCACCTATTAATGTGGAAAATCTTGAGCTGGAATGATATGTGAATCATCTGTATGTCTCTGCCTTCGCTGACTTGTGTCTAAGTTCAACAGCGTTCAACGGGTTCTAGCTGAAAAATTTTTCTAATAAAACTGTAATCCCTGTTTACGACAGGTTATTTCCTCGCGATTTTGAACCCAGTTAAAATGGATACACTGGTTTTAGAAAATTTAGTTTTTGAGTGAACACATCGAAGGTAAGGGGACACACGGGAAATTAAGCCTCAAACGGTACAAACGGTAACATACACACTTTGTCACATTGTTGGTAACATTAGTCTCACATACTGTGTAATTTTTGTTTTTCTTCATTTATTCATTTTCGATACATATATACACTCCTGGAAATGGAAAAAAGAACACATTGACACCGGTGTGTCAGACCCACCAAACTTGCTCCGGACACTGCGAGAGGGCTGTACAAGCAATCATCACACGCACGGCACAGCGGACACACCAGGAACCGCGGTGTTGGCCGTCGAATGGCGCTAGCTGCGCAGCATTTGTGCACCGCCGCCGTCAGTGTCAGCCAGTTTGCCGTGGCATACGGAGCTCCATCGCAGTCTTTAACACTGGTAGCATGCCGCGACAGCGTGGACGTGAACCGTATGTGCAGTTGACGAACTTTGAGCGAGGGCGTATAGTGGGCATGCGGGAGGCCGGGTGGGCGTACCACCGAATTGCTCAACACGTGGGGCGTGAGGTCTCCACAGTTCATCGATGTTGTCGCCAGTGGCCGGCGGAAGGTGCACGTGCCCGTCGACATGAGACCGGACCGCAGCGACGCACGGATGCACGCCAAGACCGTAGGATCCTACGCAGTGCCGTAGGGGACCGCACCGCCACTTCCCAGCAAATTAGGGACACTGTTGCTCCTGGGGTATCGGCGAGGACCATTCGCAACCGTCTCCATGAAGCTGGGCTACGGTCCCGCACACCGTTAGGCCGTCTTCCGCTCACGCCCCAACATCGTGCAGCCCGCCTCCAGTGGTGTCGCGACAGGCGTGAATGGAGGGACGAATGGAGACGTGTCGTCTTCAGCAATGAGAGTCCCTTCTGCCTTGGTGCCAATGATGGTCGTATGCGTGTTTGGCGCCGAGCAGGTGAGCGCCACAATCAGGACTGCATACGACTGAGGCACACAGGGCCAACACCCGGCATCATGGTGTGGGGAGCGATCTCCTACACTGGCCGTACACTTCTGGTGATCGTCGAGGGGACACTGAATAGTGCACGGTACATCCAAACCGTCATCGAACCCATCGTTCTACTATTCCTAGACCGGCAAGGGAACTTGCTGTTCCAACAGGACAATGCACGTCCGCATGTATCCCGTGCCACCCAACGTGCTCTAGAAGGTGTAAGTCAACTACCCTAGCCAGAAAGATCTCCGGATCTGTCCCCGATTGAGCATGTTTGGGACTGGATGAAGCGTCGTCTCACGCGGTCTGCACGTCCAGCACGAACGCCGGTCCAACTGAGGCTACAGGTGGAAATGGCATGGCAAGCCGTTCCATAGGACTACATCCAGCATCTCTACGATCGTCTCCATGGGAGAATAGCAGCCTGCATTGCTGCGAAAGGTGGATATACACTGTACTAGTGCCGACATTGTGCATGCTCTGTTGCCTGTGTCTATGTGCCTGTGGTTCTGTCAGTAAGATCATGTGATGTATCTGACCCCAGGAATGTGTCAATAAAGTTTCCCCTTCCTGGGACAATGATTTCACGGTGTTCTTATTTCAATTTCCAGGAGAGGAGTATATATACTCGATGACAAATAGCACAACTTCAGGTTTCTTAGGTAAATAAGAGAACACATTGTCGCATTACTAGTGAAGTCGTCCATTGAAGAGCTTCAAACAAATCAAATGGCTCCAAGCACTATGGGACTTAACGTCTGAGGTCATCAGTCCCCTAGACTTAGAACTACTTAAACCTAACTAACCTAAGGACGTCACACACATCCATGCCCGAGGCAGGATTTGAACCTGCGACCGTAGCAGCAGCGCGGTTCCGGACTGAACATTGAAGAGCCATCTACTATAATTTCGTTAGGAAGAAACTCTTTGGAGATCTGTTTCTTATTCTTCTTTGGATTTCCAGTGTGGACGAGTTTTCTCTTTGCCAGTTCAGACATTAACACAAGAGATGAGAACCAGTTGTGATGAGAATCAGTTGTTGCCGTTATGTTGCGATGAGTCATCAGATCGCAAAGCCAATAAGAGGACTTGACAACTTTTCAAGGACATAACCGCTCGGAAAATTTGGCGGCCAAAGGTGTCCGTAGAGAATGGCAAATGAAGATTCTCTCGTCCACATTTGAAAGTGTCACATTGTGTCATCAAACCTATTAAAGCTTATAATTAGTGTCTTTGTACGATGGGTTTTCAAAAATTCTCGGTTTCCTTCTAAATACCTCCACCTTTGTATTTGTGTACCTAACAATTTCAGTAATTATCTGGTCATTGAAAAATAATCGTCATTCTTCATCGGGTATAGAATTCTTATTCAGACTCAAGGATCTGCCTTTTAATTATGTTTTATTTTTTTAACATTACTTTGTCTTACTTCTTACGCGATTTTATGTGACTTCAACGTGGAACACTTATTTTTCCCATAGGAAAATTCACTGTTTTCTTCTTCTGTTGCACGAGAATTGTAACGGAACTCACGATTTTCACTTTCATTTTCATCAATTTCAGAGTCCGTATTATGAATGGAACAGGACATATCATATTTCTCAGGAGCAAAGGAGTTACCTGAACCATAGTCGGCATCACTAACATTCGCTTGTTGCAAAGTTAATTAGACCATCATCTGACTTCGGCGAGAAACTGTTACGTTCAGGGTCTCTTTCGACATTTTCATTCACACTGGAATAAAAACATAGATACGCTACTTAATGGTGATTGTTTTCTAAGAGAGTGAACTGTTACTTGCAGTACTAAAAAGCAACGACATATAACAAAACCAGAGGTATCAGAGGCACAAAAAATATACTTTCGGTAACAGTAAAAATTCCCGAAAAATTTATAACAATGCGTAACGATTACAAAGCCACATTTTCACATCAAAGACAAACGTTCACGTGGCGCATAGCTCGGCGTTAGAGGCTGCGACATAATCAGTGTAGGAAATACCACAGAAAAATGGAGCGCCATGGTCTGAGAGACCGATGCTACAACTTAAGTGTCAACTTCAGCATAGACCACGAGGAATGAAAGTATTCTCGTTAGTGTCCTAAATTGTGCTCATGCGTGATACAATGTTCGCTACTTGAGTACAAGGGAGGGCATTTCGTATACAAATCCAATTCAATGGACCATGTGTCTTTACATTACCATCTCAATACAATAAAGAGTATCACTACGAATTTGCCCGGAATGTTACGTAAGGAGTGAAAAAGAAGTGAGATGAGCTGCTGAAACCTAGGATGACTGATTTCACATGTCTGAAAAGTTCGATTTTGCGAACAAAGAGTTTACATTTCCCACTGCAAAATTTGTCACGGAAAGAAATCTAATCTATATACACGTGTATGAAAGCCAATGTCGTGACTGACTAACTCATCACGCCCAGCCCAAACTGCTAAGGACAGAAACCTGAAATTTGGAAAGGTTATTGATCTTGTACATTAGGCGTCGCTTAAGAAGAGGTTATTCTAAATTCCACACCAAAGGGAGTGAAATAGGGGATGAAATGAGATTTTCACTCTGGAGCGGAGTGTGCGCTGATATGAAACATCCTGGTAAATTAAAACTGTGTGCCCGACCGAGACTCGAACTCGGGATCTTTGCCTTTCGCGGGCAAGTGCTCTACCATCTGAGCTACCGAAGCACGACTCACGCCTGGTCCCCACAGCTCAGCCCCCAGGCTGTGGCTAAGCCATGTCTCCGCAATATCCTTTCTTTCAGGAGTGCTAGTTCTGCAAGGTTCGCAGAAGAGCTTCTGTAAAGTTTGGAAGGTAGGAGACGAGATACTGGCAGAAGTAGAGCTGTGAGGACCGGGCGTGAGTCGTGCTTCGGTAGCTCAGATGATGCCGGCAAGGTAGCTCAGCGTGTTCGGTCAGAGGGTTACGTGCCCTCTGTAATAAAAAAAAACTGAGTCAATCGATCAAGGACGAACATAAATGGATGTCTTACGACGTCCGCCCCGAGCAGATGCAACGAACAAAAGCGACCAAAAAGAGATTTAAAAAAATGGTAGAGCACTTGACCGCTAAGGCAAATGTCCCGAGTTTGAGTCTCGGTCGGGCACACAGTTTTAATCTGCCAGGAAGTTTCATATCAGGGGATGAAATGTGTTTTGAAAGCTGTTGCTGTTAAGGCAATTTTGAAAATAGACCGGGGATAAAAAAACACGTTTATACTAAGATGGTATCTGTCCTTTCGGACAGGTCCATCGGTGACTATGCAGCTCGTTAGAATGAAATTACAATTTAATGAACACCCTTAGCTGCTTACAGGCGTTGACATACGTCAATGGGGACTGATGAAAATGTGTGTCCCGACCGGAACCCGAACCCGGGATCTCCTGCTTACATGGCAGACGCTGTTTCCATCTGAGCCACAGAGGATAGCGTGACTGCAGCGATTTATCTCTGGCATGGCTCCCGCGAAACCGACAGTCTCAAAGTGTTGTCCCGCACTGTATCCTAGGTGGCTCAGATGGATAGAGCGTCCGCCATGTAAGCAGGGGATCCCGGGTTCGGGTCCCTGTCGGGGCATACATTTTCATCTGTCCCCGTTGACGTATGTCAACGCCTGTAAGCAGCTAAGGGTGTTCATTTCATTGTAATTTAATTCCAAGGAGCTCCATGGCCACCGATGGTATCTGTTCTTTCGGACAGATACCATATTAATATATATAAGGCTCACCGCCCACTTGACCATCTTCTTCTGTGCGAATGCACAAACAGTGCCCGAACTCTTACGGGAATCTGCAACGCGCCGCGAGTAATGAGAAAAAGGGGTAGGGGCACTACGAATGTAGTGCGGGACAATAAGCTGAGAATGTGGGTTTCGCCGGAGGCGTGCCAGAGATAAATACTTGCAGTCGCGCTATCCTCTGTGTTCTCGGCAGTCTGGCTTTAGCTATCGCCGCGGTCGCACGCTCCTGAAGTTTGCTCCGTGAACGTTCAGTGTTTACGCCAGTGTTTTCGTGTTTCGTGATTGTTTATTGGCGTTTTGCACTTGAATTAAGTGTTAGAAAGACGACACGAACGAAGAGCAATAGCTCAATTTATACGTAGTGCCGTTGGGATTTCGGCGTTGTCTGAAATTTCTTCGCTGCAGAACACCATGGCAAACCCCGTGAGAAAAAACACCGTGATTTTCACCTTCGACAAGTACACCCGTCGAGTACAGCTCTCTGCACTTGAAATACACGACTGGATTACCGAGGTAATTGGCCTTCATTCTGAATCTGTTCATACCATGCAGCTCGACTCTGATGAATATTGCATTTTTGTAAAGTTTAACGATCCCGTGAGTGTAGACCGCTTTCTGGAAAAATTTGGTTATGAAACGGAATTTATTCACCGCGATGGTACTAAAAGTACTGTAAAACTCAGGAATTCAGAGTCTGTAATTAGAAATGTTAGGGTTTTGAATATTCCCATAGAAGTAGACAACTCGAAAATTAAAGATGTCCTTTCAAAGTACGGGGTTATCAAGCAAATAGTCAACGAAAGGTGGGCTTCAAATTTCAAGCTGCAGTGCTTTAACGGCATTCGCTCCGTGGAGATGGAAGTGATGGCAAACATTCCCTCCCACATCTTTGTTGACGGGCACAAGGCGCATGTTATTTACTCAGGGCAAACCCCTACAAAAAAAAAAAAAAAAAAAAAAATGGCTCTGAGCACTATGGGACTTAACATCTATGGTCATCAGTCCCCTAGAACTTAGAAATACTTAAACCTAACTAACCTAAGGACATCACACCACCCAGTCATCACGAGGCAGAGAAAATCAAACCCCTACATGTCATGTATGTAACGAGTCTGGTTACCTCCGTCAGGATTGCCCTCGCCGTGTTTTTGTGCTAAAAAATAATCTTACGCAACGCCGGAAATTAACACTCAACGATTTGTTGCCAGCCAGTAATACAACAGAACCGGCGGCTTTTGCGGATCCTTTTACTACCTCTGAAAATGTTGCACTTAATGAATTTACGTCTTTAAATCTGCATTAACTGCTGAAATTCCATCCCGTGACAGCGAGATTACCACTACAAAGCGCCCTCTAGAGGACACTGAAAAAAATGTTGATGAGGACTCTTCCTGTGAAACACCCGTTGCCAGGAAGTCGAAGCAAAGTCCTGACGATCTGTTGGAAGTGGAAAAAGGAGATGAAATGCACGTCGATGTGGCTCCCACTTCCGCACAAGGAATTATACCGCCACGAACAGATAGTGAACAGCTGGTAGTGACCTTTCACAGAAATGTGACCCTGAGCCCGAGGTCACGGCTGCAATAGCCGCATCAAGTGCACAGCCCATACAGTGCGAACAGTACGAGGAAGTACCAAGTAAACAACCTGCTGACTGCGAAGCGCAACACCGCGCTGAAGGAGGAAATAAACAAGCATCACCGCCTCGCCAGCAAGACAACACAACAGACAACACGCCGGAGCCAAATATTCACGACTCGCAAGCCACCGCCGTTGCGCCAGACGGCCACCGTCGGAGGCTGCGACCGAAACCGTGTCTTGCTGTCACGCGTCATCAAGCGAAAGCCACACCAGGGAAGAACAGAAGAAAGACATCAAGAAAAAGAATGTTAAATATGAAGTCATCAGGGCCAACACTGACGAGGAGAAAGACCACAGTGACTTATAGCGATGCATTGTCAGGATTTCAGGATCATTTCCTTTTCAAGTACTTTATTTAAGACAGTAAAAATTTTTCTAGGAAGTTAGTACAAGTAATGGGCCCACAGCTTGTAAAGATCGTGACTTGGAGAGAAGCACGTTGCTGCTATAATCATACCGATCCTCATCCCAAATAGCTTCTTCTGGTATGTCTGTGATGCAAGCTTGTAGCATTACTACTATTAACATTGATAAAATACAATCACCCTTGAAATTGGCAGGAATTCTTGTACCAGTCCGGGACAGATATCGCGTTGCTACAGGAAGTTGCGATTACGGAATTTCGGATCCCAGGCTTTTTTGAAATTGTTAATATTTTTCTACGGAAGCCAATATCGGTACAGCCATTCTTATAAGGGAAGGCATTCCGGTGACTGAAATCGAACGACTAGTCAGGAACAGCTATAGGCATAAAAATTTTCGATGTGACCGTGCTTAACCTTCACGCCCCATCAGGAAATTCCCATAAATTGGATCGTGCGAAGTTTTTTCAAGATGAACTAATTTATTTATTGAGGAAAAATCCGTGTTCTCTTGTACTAGGTGGAGATTTTAATTGTGTTTTAAACCAGAAAGATCAACAACCCAATTTCAACTACTCTCCACAGTTACAAAAGTTAGTAAGTGAACTACAACTTCAGCATGTGTGGGAACTTCAGCACCCGACGTCAGTCGAGTTCACGTATATAAACAGCCACACCCGCAGCAGACTAGATAGAATTTACGTGTCACCTAATTTGCAAAATTGTTTATTAAACGTTGAAATTGTTCCCGTGTATTTTAGCGATCATAGTACACTTTTAACTTGCTTTAATTTAAATGGCCGGCCGCGGTGGTCTAGCGGTTCTAGGCGCTCAGTCCGGAACCGCGGGCCAGCTACGGTCGCAGGTTCGAATCCTGCCTCGGGCATGGATGTGTGTGATGTCCTTAGGTTAGTTGGGTTTAAATAGTTCTAAGTTCTAGGGGACTGATGACCACAGCAGTTGAGTCCCATAGTACTCAGAGCCATTTAAATTTAAATGTACAGCCAACCCGTCGATTCAGAGGCCAATGGAACTTGAATACCTCTGTTTTAACTGACGAAGAACTGGAACAGGAAATAAGAGTAGCGTGGGCTATGTGCCTCCGCACAGTAGACAAGCACCCAACAGTCATTGACTGGCGGACCAGGAGGGCTAAACCAAGGCTGCGGAAAGTTGTCATGCAGTATAGTGCAGCGAGGCACAGGGAGTTGAGGAACACAATGGAGTTTTATTATAAAGTTTTAAGAGACTTATATCTACAGGCACATGATGACATAATTCGTCTGAATGATACCAAAAAAATAAAAGCCAAGTTATAAAGCGTTAAACGACAGCAGATGGAGGGACTAAAAATTAAATCGAAAGCCACATCAGTAGTAGCAGATGAAACAGCTTCTCTGTTCACTTGGTGCGTCATGCTAAAAACAGACGTCAAACTTTTATTGATGATGTCCAGACGCATACTGGTACAAGGCTCACATGCCAGAAAGAAATACTGGACGAAGTCCACAGGTACTATGACAACTTATATGCCCCTACCACAGTGAACGGTGCAGCTCTCGAGGACTTTCTCACTGTTTCAGGTCCACAATTGTCGGGAACAGAAAGCGCTGACATCCTGTCACCTATTACTGAAGATGAAGTGCATGAGGCAGTGCGTAACTCACCTCTCAAAAAATCTCCGGGTCTTGATGGCCTCCCTGTGGAGTTTTATGCCCGCTACTGGTCTATAATTGGGGACAAGATCACTTCCATGGCGAATGAGGTCCTGAACGGAAAAGCGGTCCGTGCAGAGTTTAAGGAAAGTAAAATAGTACTGATTCCTAAGAGTAAAGGCAAAACCAACTTAAACAATTTTCGGCCTCTTTCGTTACTAAATTCTGATTACAAAATAATTTCGCGTTTTATCAACAAAAGACACTCTGCCTTTTCCAGCAAAATACTGAGTCGTCATCAATCTTGTTCTCCGACCAGAACGATATTCGAAAGTTTATCTGCATACAGAGACGTCATTGCAATTACTTCAGTGACAAGTATAAAATGTGCTTTAACCTTTATAGATTTCAACAAAGCTTTTGACCGCGTTAGTCATAGATACCCCTTTGCCACGCTGTCAAGAATGACTTTCCACCCTCAGATTGTCAACATGCTAAAAAATATTGCAACAGGTATAAATGCGAAAATAGCAATCAATGGCCAAACATCTAAAACCTTACAGATAAGGCGAGGGTTCCACAGGGCAGTCCCTTATCTATGTTTTTATTTTCCGTATCTTTAGAGCCCTTCCTCCGCACTGTTTACGCAAGATTAACAGGCATAACATTAAGTGGTGAGACAACTGTCATACAGACTTATGCTGATGACGTGGGTGTTGTAATAAGGAATAAGGAGACAGTTACACTGGAAAGAGGAATCCAAAGGTATTGTCTAGCGTCGGGAGCGACAACAAATGACAACAAAAGTAAAATATTGAATTTGCGAGGCCTAGATCACCTCCGACTGGCATGGGCAAAACAAGACAACAAACATATAACTTTGGGAATAATCTTAATGGCATGTCCGATGAGGATGGCTGCTTTTAACTGGACGGAAAGTTCATGATGCTGTAATGGAGAACACCAGCGAACTATGGACCAGGTGCAAAAAGTCAGATTCATCAACTCCTGCATTTTGTCTAAAGCGTATTTCACTGCGCAGGTATTTCCAATCCCCAAACTAGTAGCGAAAGGGATCATGTTAACTGTTACCAATTATTTATGGCGAGGGGACATATTCAGGGTTGGTGCGACTACCGTTACACTGGATGTCAGAAACGGGGGCCTCGGATTGGTGGATATTCGAAATGAAGCGTCTGCTCTGTTCCTCAAACAGACTTTCCATATACTCAGATAACTTCCACAATGTATAACAACAAAGCTCTTTGAGGATGTGACACCCCATAGCCCGCAAGTACCGATTGATGTGCGAAGGATTAATGCCCGTCTGCAGTATGTTAGGAACTTTTTCCTCGAAGCAAGTTATCTTAGTGACGACATCAGAAGCAACATATGTATCACAGCGTGCGACATCATACTTGAACGGAAGTTAAATAAGGGCAGAAACAAAATTGAAAAGAAATTCCCTAATTGTGACTGGAAAACTGTATGGCGGAACATCAACTATGCTGGGCTATCTACAGACGCTATTTCCGCATGGTACAAAACAGTTAACAATGTCATCAGCACCAACGCGAGACGGTATGGGATCGATTTAAACCAGACACACCTTTGTGGAAGATGCAATCTGGTGGATACACTCATCCACAGATTCACCTGTGGCGACCATTTGAATAAATGGAATTGGATCAGGCAACAAATCGCCTTTCTCACCAACTCCTCGACGGAATATATAACGCCATCGCTCCTCCTGAGACCAGACATGACATACTTTCCGAAATTAAAAACCAACGCCAATAGCTGGTTACTGGGAAAATATGTTAGTTATGTCATCAAGATAGAATTCCGCGTTTACATGA